>NC_056742.1:280086653-280369153 GCF_019279795.1 Protopterus annectens | reverse complement strand
AAGTGCCAAACAACACACCTGAGGGTTATGAGAGTGCACAGTTCTTACACCACCCTAAAATATGCAGAGGCATCATTCCTACATGACATGTAAGCTACAGGGCGATATTCTTATGTGGCTACTAAAAAAAGCTTACTTCTAAAATACATTTGTAAAAATCAAGTCTTCTTTTCAGTCTTGTTTTTCTAGAAGCCCAATAAAAACTATATCTGATATCTAACACAGGACGTTTTGTACTACAGAAATGTTACTTTCAGCAGTTTTTTACTTTGTAGAAGTGTTGTTGCTATTTATCATTAAACTGGCTACACTTTTTATTAAATGCAGTTTTATTCTTTCTTTGTACTGTCTGGAGATTTTTTATTTTACATTTGTTGGCCGGGATAGTCCGGACTGGATGCATGCCCATTTTCAGCGGAGGCCCGGGGAGAAAAGCTCCAACGGTAAGCAGATACATCATTACATATTACAAACAGACTATTTACAGAGATTACATAAGTAAGCAAGTTAAACAAGTTCCACAGGTTAGAGTTAATCCCGAGCGTAAATCAGGATTAAATTAAATTACACAGTAAGATGGTTAACAGATTTTTACACATTCTAGAGAGAGTTAGCCAGGCTTGATACAGTGACATAGCCAGTTAAGTGATAAATGTTGTTTGAGTATAGTTTTAAATTGACCTAAGGTGGAAAGTAAGGTAATATCAGCTGGAAGAAAGTTCCACGATCTACTTACAGAGTTTGCAAAGAGAGAGTCACCGGCTGTGTTATTAATTTTACTAGTCTGAATTAGTAGTCTGTTAGAGGATCAAAGCGGTCTAGGATTGTTATAGGGGGTGATAATATTTTTAAGTGCAGGAGTATTGTCCGGATTAGAGGATTTTATAGGTCATAATCAGTTGGTTATACTGGATTAGGCTGGGTAGTTCAAGCCACCCAAGCTGGTTTAGATTGATGCAATGATGTGTCCTAAATGGCAGCCCAGTGGTAAACCTGGCAATGTGGTTGTAGCAAGTTGAGAGTTTGTTAAGGATAGTCTTGTTTAAATTCGAGAGTAGAGGGGATGCATACAGAAGGGTTGAAAGAAGGTGAGAGCGAGCTATGGCAATTTTAGCTGGAGGGGTTAGGAAGGCTTTTATTCTGTAAAGTGACCCTAGTTTTTTACTGATGGTTTTGACAGTTTGGTTAACATGTAGGTCGATTTTTAGATTATTATCTATGATGACACCTAATAGTTTTGTAGAAGGGTCAGGGGAGATTATTGTGCCATCATTTGAATTTATGGTAAAGGTGAAAGTGGTAGACCTACGTGTTGGTGAAAATAACAGCATTTTAGTTTTTCTGGGATTTAGGATCAGATGACGTTCAGAAAGCCAGTTTTCTACTGTATTAAAGGTGGTCTGGGTAGCTGACCATAACTCTATTGGAGATGTGGCCGAGCAAATCAGAGTAGAGTCATCAGCATATTGGATACAGCTGACTTTTGGGATGACAGCATAAAGGTCGTTAATGAAGATGGAGAACAGCAAGGGCCCTAGTATAGAGCCTTGTGGTACTCCAAGGGTGTTAGGTAGAAGGTTAGAGAGTTTGTTCTGCCAGCGGACAGCCTGCTGTCTATCATTCAGGTAGGACTGAAACCAAGGGCTCTAGTATCTAGACAGAATGTTTGCAGGGTGTGGATTAAAAGTTGCTGATCAACCATATCGAATGCCTTGCAAAAATCCAAGAGGAGGGCTGAGGATATATCATTATTGTTGAGATTATGGTTTATGGTATTGGTAAAGGCTAGGAGGGCTGAAGTAGTGCTGTGATGAGGACGGAAGTCATGCTGAGTGTCTGCCATAAGGTGATTCTGGATTAGGTGGTACATGAGTTGTCTATGAATACATTTTTCCATAATCTTTGCAAGTGGAGAGAGTATAGCTATTGGCCTTCTTCTTCTTCTTTCGGCTTTTCCCGGTTAGGGGTCGCCACAGCGGATCACCTGTCTGCTTGTGATTGGCAGCAGAGTTTTACGGTGTCGAGTTGCCAGCCCGGCGCCCAACCTTCCACTGAAGGCACACACTCACACCTAGGGCCAATTTGGAGTGTCCAATCCACCTATAGCATGTCTTTGGGATGTGGGAGGAAACCAGAGCACCTGGAGGAAACCCACGTGACCACAGGGAGGACATGCAGACTCCGCACAGAAGGCACCCCAGCAGAGTATAGCTATTGGCCTATAATTGGAGAATTCAGTAGAGCTGCCTCCTTTGTGAAGTGCGATTACATAGGATACTTTCCAGACGGTGGGAATTTTAGATTCTACTATGGTTCGACTGATTAGTATTGAGACTGGGTAAGAAATAGCATCAGCTGATTTCTGTAGGTACTCGGCAGGGAGTTGATCAGCAGTAAGTGTAGTGGGTTTTAATGTTTTGATCAATGTGTGAATAAGTGAAACTAGCGACTGGTTGGAAGCTGAATGCGAGTAGGTTTCTAGGGGTGCTACTTTCAGGACCAGGGGAGCTAGGAGGTAGTTGGCTAGCTAGGGCTTGAACTGTCTCAGTAAAGAATCGGTTAAAACTGTCAGAAACATCTTCAGGGGTTTTATCAATAGTAGCAGCAGGGATTGGGGTTGAAGTTTGTCCAGGATGTAGTAGATTATTCAAACCTGCCCAAAACTTCTGAGGGTTATTTTGATTTACTGTCTGTAAATTACAGTACTATTGTTTTTTTGTCTTGTAAAATGGATTTTTTTTGTTTCGTTCCTGGATTGCCTGTATTTAATGTGATCTTGGGGGTCTTTAGAAGAACGCCATAAAGTCCATTCTTTGTTTCTAAGGGTAATTTTGAGTTTAGACTCTTTAGAAAGCCATGGCGCAGTTTTTGCCTTTGTTCACTTTGAACGAACAGGTGCATGCAAATCAAGGATCTCAAGGAATTTGTTAAAGTATGCTACTGCTTCCTCTAAGGGGAGGTGTTTTAGAATAGACCAATTACATGAGTTTAGTTCTTGATGGAATTTGGCAGGGTCAAAGTTTATATTGTTTCTAACCTTTCTGAGTAAGGGCTGTTGGGAATTAATGGCTTTGTGCTTAATTACATATGTGAGAAGGTGATCGCTTAGGCCATCAGGGAGGGTACCAGAGGTCAGGGTGTACAGTTGGGGTGACTATTTATGAGTACTCAGTCAAGTATGCTTTCTTTTTGGTTGGGTTTACCTATCTTGGTAGGGGTGGATATGATTTGTGTAAATGCATGCAGGTTAATATGGGTGGTTGGAGATTCTGAGGAACAGGTGCCCCAGTCTATGTTAAAGTCTCCAAGTAGGGTTTCTTGGGGGTAGTGACATGATAGCCAGTGCAGGATATCTTCAAGTGTAGATATATTGTTACCTGGGGGTATGTACATACAGATGATATTAATGCATTTATTTTTTATTAAGTTGCAATTTGGTGGCAAGAATCTCAGAGTTATTAATCTGAGGTGGTTGTATTACATCTATGGTGACATTCAACTCAGCGATCCAGCCTGTGTATGTTGTACCCAGGTGGTAACACTTCATTGTCTGTAATGTTACGTTTTAACCAGGTTTCAGATAAACAGAGAATCTCAGGGGAGTGGACATCCAGAAGTGCATGCAATTCATGTACCTTGTTATTAATGCTTCTAATACTGAGATGACAGGTTAGGAGAGAGTTAGTTGGCCTATTAATTGTAGGTTTGTAGCTTAGATTGCAAGCAGAGGGGTATGTGTATCTGAAGTGGGTGGGCCAGGGTTGGGGTGAATATCACCACCAAGTATTAGGTTAAGTCTATACTTTGTGATGAACTTCAGGATCCCCACCCTCAATACTCCACTGAAAATGGGGCCTCCTGACTGGACCTGCTTGTTGACAAGTATAAAATAAACAAGAACATTCACTTTCAACACTTACTAGGATCTAGATCCTATGCCATCAGAAAATATTGGAGAAGACAGCAATTCTCAAATCTGAAAGACATGCATCGAAAGCTGGAGAGGGTAGAAAAGTTGTATGCAGTGAAGAAAAAGGAAATCACTGCTCAAACGTTAGATAACAAGACGTACTGAACACTGTGCTGTATAATACGCAAGCTATAAAATACAGGACTGCCTGATCATCAGCTATGGAGGGACTCAGGTAAGTTCATTTGTTGTGCGAACCTTAACACCTGAAAAGATGGTTTAGCCTCAGTGAGAAAAATGCCCATATTTTAACTCCAAGTTACAAGAGTTCTTTACTCTGTCTCAACCTAGGCTGTCAATGTAACTGTACACCTTTAACCATTTAAGCAAAACAGATTTAGCTCTCCTAAAAGAATGTTGCATACATTTTTTCTTTTTTCTCTTCTATATGATTCTATATATAAAAACAAAAGTTTACAGAGAAAATTAAACACTAAATAAATAAGCACACAGATGCAAACATCTCAAGAGTTTCATCTCAGCCTGAAGCTTCTTACTTCATTTCCAACCACCATATCATAGAAGGCAGAAGGGCTACTGAAAAGAATATGCTTATAACAAAACTTGAATATGTCCTGCACAACATCTCATCTCAATCTACACAAGTGTATAAAACCTACTTTTACAAGCCATATGCAGATTTTATCAATCTCTCTCTACAGACAAAACACCATCTGCACCACATGCAAAAAGCCAGCTGGTTACCAGTAACTGCTTAATCTAGCTGGCTTCTTTCTTTCCTCAAAATAGAAAAAAAAAAAAAAAAACACTTCTGTGTCCTTCCCTCAGACGTAAACTACAGAGAAGACAGGACAACAGAACTCACACTTTTACCGACCCACCTCTGGCCTTACCACTAGAGGAAAAAACCTTCAGTAAAATCATAAAATCATTCGAAAGTAGTCTCAACCACCTTCAATCTCTACTTGATCAAATCAGAGATGACTCAGAATTCAGGAAAAAATCTCTTAGAACACCTTAAAGAAACCTTTAACTGCCATGCTTTACAGTCAAAGCGTATACACAGCTTAATCAACACACTAATCTCTTCACCCTGTGCTTAGACTTGTTTTTTTCAATTTCTAGAATAATCTGGTGAGTAAAGCTAGTTTTATACTGTAGAACAATAAAGCCCCAACTACAGTCCAGATGCAATAAAAATAATTAGGGGGGCTCAGGTCCCTGTAGGAGGTGACTGGGTTGGATGGGAATGGAGTAGCTGCTGCTGGCTTGCCCATCATGGGGGAAGGGAAGGGGTTTGGCTCATTACAAGGGTGACACCTAGCAGGAGCACTAGATGTTACCTAGTGGAGTACTAGCCAGCCAAACCTACTCAGTCATGGTGCCTCAACAGTAAGCTATGGAGAATTAGGCATTGGTAAGCATGCTTTCCCTTGGGAGACTGCAACACTGGGTTCACTGCAGTCACGGGGGGGGGGGGGGGATGGGTGCTCCCAGTGTGGAGAAGGTAGGCCCTCAACTATTGCAGTGGCACAGAAGGCTGATCAGGATTCTGAAGCAGGAACATATTGGCTTGTAGGGCTCTCACCCAGCCTGGGAATACCTGGCTTCCATCTCCTGGAACAAATGGATTGAATGGGTATCACAGTGAAGTCATCAGAAAAGGTCCCAGGGGAGCAGACAATTTTGGGAGTAACTTTGTAACTTCCAGTTATAAATATGGAATAGATAGTAAATTAACAGTGCTACTCATGCCTTGCTGGGTAGAAGTGGTAATTTCTTCTCTGCAGATGATAAAGGTAGATTAAACATGCACAGAAACTTAACAAGAATTCTATTATTGCAACCAAGTATTTTGATTAGTGACATGCTGTCGCACCTCTCTACAGTAAGTAACCAAATACAGACACAGCTGCATACTGACTGGTTAGGTACTTGATTGTTGAATACAGGCCACTTACTACAACCTAATTTTTAATACATAATGTTTTTTTTTTCCACTGTGTCATGTGACTGCGGGTAAATTTTAGTGTGTGTATCATTCGCCCTTTTGAACACTGTAAAATATATCTTAGTGGCAATCACTATTATATTTCTAGGACTTCTGTACTGTACACAATGTAAGCAACTACTGCTAATTACCTGATACCAAATGCACTCACATATAATCTTATACAAAATATTCTAAGACTATTGTAAGGTAGCTGTGTTCTGTATTTTATACCAGTTGTGCTTTACAATATATTGGGCACAGTCTGTTATTATAGTTAGTGCTGTGCATGTACTATGTCTCTGTTTACTGTGCACATCTGCACCCAAGTCAAGGCTGAAAATGGTTTTCAGACCAGTTCACATACCCATTAAGAAAGTTTAAAACTTTTCCTTAACCCACATCTAAATTATTCCATTACTTTATCACGCTTGTAAAAACAATTGTTCATAACATTTACATATGTACTGCCTGCCAAACCTCACCACGATCATTATTTTGTATTACTGTTTTTTTTTTAAACAAGAGACATCTTTTTTGAATCGTCACTTATGACAAAGGCAATCATACATTTATATAAATGAAAACAAAACCATGCTGACATTTTCAGTTACAAACATTATACATCATATATAATCCTTAATGCAGAACACTGGATAGCTCAACTCAGTTCCTACCTTCCCTTAAACCTCATTCCTCATTCAAACCATTTATTCTGCATGTACTAGTCAATTTCCATTTTTTCTATGCAATTTGCTCCTACCCATTCTGAAGACCTCACTTCCAGTTCTTTTATCTGTTACTATATTCACCACCTCTAGTACGGTTGGTTAAGACTTTGACTTCCATTTTCTGGTAACTGCTTTTTTGCAGCCACCAAAATTAAATTCAGCAAGGCCTTACCATGCATAGGCAATTCTGATTCTGTATCTCAGTTCAAAAAAATAAATTTCCTAAGTTACCCAATTTGTTCAGGTGCTCGAAACAATTCTTTTTAGTGTAAACCAAACTTATTAATCCGCTATTCATCCAAAGACAGAATAAATGACAGATTTTCTATACTTTAAAAAACATTTGATATTTACAGCTTCATTTAAACCAGGAGGAAGGTGAGCAGCCAACCGAATCTGCCGTTCAACTTCCTCTCTTTCAACTTCATTCTTAAAATCACCTCCCATTAAGTCCACATGTACCACGTCCAAAACAGAAAAAATCAATTTCTTAAAATTGGAACATTTTACAGAATGCTTGTACAGCGCATTATTCTCATCATGTTCTGTTTGATACACTAGGGGTTATCACCAGTGTTTTCCTACTGGTTAACTGTTTAACAAATTTGGTTTAAATATGGCTGCAATACTATGTGGTTGTTTGTTTCTGATGAAGTCTTCGGATGAATAGCGGATCAATAAAAGAATTGTTGAGCACCTGTTTCCACCAGGGTACTTTCTCTGTTTGGTCGTTTCTCAATGGTTCCTGGTTGTTTCGCTTTTTCATTGTTAGCCAGATTGCTCACCTACTATACACCTGATGGAGTAGTTTGCAGGGAACTTTTAAAATCTGTCAACTCATTATACTCTCAAAAATATGTTCCCAATTACCCATTTCCTCCCAATTAAACCAACATTTACAATCATCCTAAGTAAAACTTCTACGGAGTCTGCTTGAGGTATACAAATGCCTGTGCAAACACTTCCAGGAAAAAATTCTAATCTTCTACACATTGTTGCATATTTGGGAGCCAAATATATATCATCCCACTGTTTCTTTGTGTACTGCTTATCCAATCTTTCCTCCTAATTCTTTCTAACCTCCTCTGATTGGTTCCTATAGTTATTATGCAATATTTGATATGCCCTGATAACTATCCCTTTTTAACAGAACTTCTGTTCTAGATTCTACTTTACAAGTCCCCTGAGAGTGAAGGCAATCTCTAGCCTGCAGTCCAAATGTATTCTTGAACTCCTCCCATTCTATTACCTTTCCTCCTCTAATTATTTGCTCCAAATACCTTGGTTCCTTTAAACTCCAGTCCCTCTCGCCTATTCTCTGTACCTCTAATTGCAGTCATCCCTATCGACAGAATCTCTTTTCTCCATTCCATATGTTGGCTTAGTTCTCAGAATACTTTATGTAACTTCCTTAATATAATAAATATTCTGTACGGTTATTACTATTCTACTTAACAATCTGCATCCAAAATCCAAGTCTCTCATTGTTTCTTGAGCTTCACACCTGTTTCATCATCCCTTTCCACTTTAAATTATAGGTTTCTGCTTGTGCTATGTATAGGATCTTTCACTGTGCAGCTCTGAAATACCCCTTCAAATGAGGTAATCCCAAACCACCTCGTTCTATTAGAAGGATCAACTTATCTCACTTGATCCTTGCTCTCTTCTCCTCCCAAATAAAATCCTTCATAATTACTATCCAGAACTTCTCCTCTGGTTGATAAAAAATACGACTGACCTGTGTTCAAAACTAAAAGTATTCGGAAACATTTTCACTCCTTGTACCTTGCTATCCTCATCCATAAAACAGAAGTACCTGTTTCTCAGTTTTCTGTATAACATTTTAGTCTCTTCCCACATATCATTAGCTGCATAACAGAATCCTTTTTAACTCATTCTCCCAAGTACTTCATTTTATCATATCCTCATAAAAATGGGTGCTGCTGAACCAATTTGTGAGTACATAGTTTCCAGCAATTGCCTTTATTTTATCTTCATTCATTTTGTATTCCAGACAGACTTGAAACTGTCTCAGAATGTTTCAAAACACTGAAATGTCCTTTTCTAGTTTTATCAGGTGCAAAATGCCATCATCTGCAAATAAAGTCAACTCTTCCTGATTATAATACCAATTATGTCCTTGAATTTTCCAACTTCCTTACTTTCTTTGCCAATGGTTCAAACATAACACAAATAAATGGTGAAGAGGACACCTCTGCCTGGTTCCTCTGTTCAAACAGAACTTATCAGAGAGGGACAGCCACACACACAAAACTTTCACCTGCAATTCCACATATAAAATTGTAAATAACCTTATTATTGCGTCAGGGAATGCAAATGCTTCCATTGCCCTACTCATAAAATTCCAGCTAACTCTGCCGGATACATTCTCTGCATCAAGACCCACCAACAACACTGGTATTTTTTTTACAGTCTGCTTCCCTCTGAATCATCATTGTTCTATTAATGTTATCAAATGGTTGCCTTCCCTCCACAAAACCACACAGATCCACATCTATCAATTGTGGTACCACCTCTGCCATTCTTTTAGACATTAGACACTTTATAACCATGGTTTAGAATTGAAATGGGTCTACATGAAAATGGATCTGTTGAGTCTTTACAATCTTTAGGTATTACAGCCACCACAGCTTTCTTCTAGAATGTTGGTGCTTCTCCTCCTTTAAAAATACTGTTACACAAAACCTTCCAGATCTTTTTCACTTTCTTCCCTCCTAGCTTCTTAAATTTCCCCAGGTATACCATATATTCTGGGGAACTTCCTATAGATTGGTTATACATCACCATTTTATCTCATATCCTTCTATTCTGTTAGTAACAGAGACTCATTTTCATCTGACCTCTGTATTTTAATTCTTCTATAAACTTTTCCACTTGTACACTTTCACGATTTCTACATTTCTCTGCTTTATACATATTTTCATAAAATTTCCAAACTACTTCTAATACTTCTACAGGAACTCCAGTTATTTTTCTTGTTATAGGCTCTCTAAGTTTGGCAATAACCCCTTCAACTTCCTACTGCCTGAGCCATTGTGATAAGATCTTGTGAGCTCTGGAGTTAATTACCAAAAAAAAACAGTTGCTTAACAGCAATCTTTCTAAACGAATGCACATTATCTACTTAGCCCTTATTTTCTCTTTACCACTCTGCAGCTAGTCCTATTCTTGTCATGTGAGGTTCCCCCTATTATGCAATACTTTAATTTTTTGTCAGTCCCTCTAAATAATTCTTGTTACTTCTTAAACATCTCTCTTATTTATACCCTATTTTTAAACTCCACTTTCATTTTATTCCATTCCCTAGCTATATATTCTGAAGAAATTTTTATCTTCCCTAATAACTCCTGAATCATTTCCACTATGCATTCCTTAGTCTTCTCTCTGTTTAATGGATAAGTACCAGTGCCTCGTTTTATATCAATATATGCATTTTTTTTGTTATTAGTGGTCCGTGATATGAAATAGTTACTGGATATCCATCAAAACTTTTAATTCAATGCACATGCTCCTGTGAAATACACTTTCTGTCTAACCTAGCACAGTTTTTGTACCTTGAGGAACAACATGCAAGTTATTTCTAAGCTTCTATAACTGAATTCACATCTTCCATACCAAATATCTTCAGAAATGTATTCAAAAAATCTACCCTGTTTTTTATATTTTCACTTCTAGGTGCCCAGATGCATCTTCACCATTGCAAATCAAATTCCAGTCCCCACTTATAAGTAATATCACATGCTGAAAGCCGATTATATCTCCCAGTGTTTCTCAAGCTCCACTGTAGCAGTTTTGGTTGGAATATAACTACATTCCAGTGTAATATTCCTCCCCTGCCAGTAGCCCTTATCTATGACTGTTATTTTTTTCCTCTTCTATTATTGGAGCTCCCTTTTCATTTGTCACAGAAATTCGGGTGAATAACCATCATGAAAATCCTATATCAAAGTTGCATGCTCTGTTATTTTTGAATGCTTCTCCTGTGGCATAGCTATTTGCACTCTGCATTTCTTAATATAGTTCACAACTCTCTTTCTGCGTATACCTGTGAGACCATTAATGTTCAAAGATAACATGAAGAGTTTCCATTATGATAAGAAGTTATTATACCCACCTGTTATGTATAACAGCTTTTTTTTAATGTCTGGTTTCAGCTTTTTTGTTACATGCATATACTAATGTTTCACAGGTTGATCCCTATACAGTTGTTTCCAGTCATACCCATTTGAGCCTATGTCACCTTTTACAAGTCTTTTTGTTTTAATGAAAACCCTCAAAAAAAAAAAAAAAACACCCTCATAACGTATGAACTTAATACAAGCACAGAAAATTATGTGCATCTTCAAATAATGAAGTTTAACCCTCCTAATAGGAACAATTGTCCCAGACTGACAGCTGCACTCACAGGCTTTGACTGACCAAGTGATATACTCTTTCTTTCAGTGTTCTGTTTATTTTAATCAGCTCCGAGTACATCTGACTTATTTTTTTCCTCCAGATTACTGGAAGTCATGTCTTGCACCAACCTGGACCTTGAACTGCTTTTTGTTGAACAGCTGCAGGATTGTTCCCGGCCACTGTTTTCTTCTCACCTTTTATGGCTGATTTTCTTTCAGGTTCTTTGAATGTCTTTTTGCTTGCATCCAGGCAGTAACTTACAAGCCAGTAACTGAAATTTACCCATAAAAGACAAATGCACTGTCTTTCTTTTCTGAGTTTCTGTTTTCACACTGGGAATGCTGACACTAAGCTGTTACTCAGTGTGCAGCCATCTTGGAAGCCCAGACTATCCTCTGTTTTTGGAGGTTTTGCCGTGGGCATACACTGAAAATGGGCCCACAGATTAACCATCACAGTCAACAAAATAAAATGCATACATACATATATAATTTTTTTTTAAAGCATATTAAAAATAAAAATCTGGTTAATTCATTATTTTAAGCCTCAGGCTTTCTTTTCTAAAGAATAATGATCCTTTCAGACTACTCACTTGAGTTATAATGAATGCAATTCTAACACCACTGGACAGCTAGAGGTGTACCTAACCTCTAAACATAAACTTTGATGTGGGTGGCTACTACATCATGGACTACAAGAAGGATCAATCCCATTTTCTACAAACAAGAATGTATAACCATGATGACTTTTAAGCATTATTCTAGGAAATGTTAAGAATTATACTAGGAAACTATCACTTGGTATGGTCTTCTGTTTAACAAACGATAATATTTCATTAGTTGTTTTTACTGGGAATTTATAAAATATAAAAAAGAAAATTTTAAAAATAAAGAGAAAAAGATGACTACACCAGGAATATTATCTATTATCATGTAGAAGTCAGTCCTCTTTATGACCTATAGTCTGCCTCAGGCTATCTTTCCTGTTTTTATCAATGTATTCCTCTTAATTCCAGAGGCACAAGTAAAAGTGAGCTTTTGCAGTCTTGATAGATCTAGGTGATCAAATAAAATCTTCACATAATTAAATAAAGCATACCATCATGAGCAGACAACTATTATTAGACAATGAGAAGGAGGTACTCAATACATTTGCTACAAACAACTAGTCACAGTAGGTGAACTAAAATCCTGCTATCATCTTATAACAAAAGCATCACTCAGAAAATGTGATTTGGAATTGCCTCTCAGTGGCAAACAATGTAGCTGAAATATTTTTCAATAAAAATGCTCTGTATTCAGTTAAAATTTGATCACTCCTGAATGCATGAGGCACTGTATCAATGAAAAAAGGATTAATTTAAGTGGCCAATGTTGCCTCCCTCATCTCTAGTGAAGGGGTGAGGGGTGGCAGTGGGTGCTGGTTGAATCCAGCAAGCTCTACCAGTAAGGCCTGGGACTGCAGCAGTTGAAAATGGAGATTCTGAGGAACATGTAAACCTGCCTGGAAATGTGTATGCATTCTAACTTAAACTAAACTCTCATAGTGAGTCCAGGATACCTGGTACTGTGCCTCACTTTCTGTTCAAAAGTAGGTGGTGTTAGGAGTATAAAATAATCTCTCAACCTCTACTGGATAAGTGCTGCTATCTCCTGCTCTCAACTTCCCTCAGCCAATGTCCTAGAATTGTAGTAACTGAAAGGAATAAGTGGACCAAACAGAGAATCAGGAATAGATGCTTGATGGTTCTGGGAGAGATACAGGTGATAAGAGGCAAAGCACAAAAATAAAGGATCAGTCCGGTAAGCTTCAAAAATCTGTGCAAATCCACAACTCAAATAGTAAAACTGAATGATTGTTTTCGAAGTCCTGAGCTCAGGTCCTAATCATTTGCATAATTTCTTCATAGATTCATAGGCAAGTACTATGCTAGCTACCTTTGCAGGCCATTTTAAGCCAAGCCAATTTTGCTTCAAAAGGTGAGAGTCAAACTTTGTACCTTGTCTCTGTCGGAAAAAAACATCTTAAACATTATACCAACTCTTGGTAGTACAACAGAAAGAACTGCTGTGTTTTATCAAGATGCAAGCATGCAGAGGTTCTTCTTTGTTTAACTTCCTTTCATATATCTGTACATACTGTATCATTCATTTATGTTGTGCTATTCCTTTCATCCTGTACAGGGTCACAAGACTGCAGTCTGTAGTACAGCAATATTAACTTAACATTAGCATTGTTCTTTTTTCAGTGGTAGTGTGATGTACATACGTTTTTATTCATAGAAGTTTCTTCAGAACAAAAAATAAATAAGTAAATAAAGATTTGATTTGCAATACTGCATTTGAAACACCTAACAAAAATACAGCTGCTTTGAGAATGAAACTCAACCAAAATTAAACCATACTGCAATATGGAAGTTAGCAAAATAGGTACACCATAAAATATATTTTATGAAATAATTTCCTGTTTTAACATAGTTCAACTGCACCATACTTCACACCACAGGCTCTTTAGTGAGCTTACCTATACACTTAGCCAGATGTTACAGTAACCATAATCTTCCCATCAACAACTCAGCAACAATGTGCTACAAAGTGTGTCACTGCAATTGGATCTCATACCTGGTTTGTCATACATGTGGCCTAGATGCAGTGCATGAACAACTAAAATAAAACAATCTCAGTGCTAACTTGTAATTAAGTTTCAGCACTGTGTCCTGTTATACTAAAGCTTCTATAACAGCAGCCAAAAGATATTAAACACACCTTCAAATGGCAAGGATATGCAGAGTTCCACTAATACTGAACTGCCCTGTATTTTGACTGGTATCGATTGATTAATTTACAAATACACACTAAATGTGTTACAAGTGTTACATTTAAAGAATTAGAGGGTGTACATACCAGTTTGGAATCTCAGTTTTTACAAGCAAGTACAGCAAGACTGGTAGTAGGTCATCTGCACACATGGTCTCAACTGTGACTACAAAAACAAATAAGTAAATATAGTTACTGTCTGAGCAAAACAGAAAGAGCAGAAAATACAGAGTGATCAATAAAACTGCATGAACATTTGCACAGCGTGAAGTGTGCTTGTGAAACCACTTGCACACAATAATATAATGCATTCAGATCACCAAAACACCTTTAAAGATTTTCATTCTCCTACCTGAAGTATGACACTTTTATTTGTCAATAATCCTGCTTCAAATCTTGCTTTGTATACCTAATATCAAACATTGTTTTGTAACTTCTTGTATGATGGCCTACTTTTAAATTTATAAAGACAAAGCAGTCTTTTGAGAGTTATCTTGGGGGGGTACTCTGCAATGGATTTCTACTGGGATTTACTCTCGAGATCCTAATTTCTACACAATTCTTGCTTTCCCTAGCTCCAAAGGATGAAGTGTGCATGCTTCCTGCCAATACACAGTTATATCATGTGTCAAACTAAGATATGCTCAGCTCTTATACTTCACAGTTAAACCTGCATCAGATGAACAAGTATAACAAAGGCATAACACAATTTATTATATGGTTGCCTACTTTCAGAAACATCATTTTATAGTAGTGGATTCAGAGACAATCCTAAGGGGACAGAATGGTGGGGGTATAAATATATACTGTGACTGCCTGCCCACACAGCTCAAGACATGTTATGTTGAGTATGTATCATCTATATACAACATCAGGAACCCTTTGTAATAGGTCATCTTTGGAAAGAATCCCAAGCAGTACCAAAATAACTTGCAAAATGGCAGAACCCAGGAGAAGTACTGAAAAGAAAAAGACTCACAAGGCAAAGCCCTTAGGGACAGCAGTGCCAATGGAGGCCCAAACCCAAGAAAAACAATGCAAGCACTAATGCCTGGTGAAATTTTAAACAACTAGGTTAACAGGTTCATAGACAAGTACTAAGGCTGGCTGCCCTTGCAGGCCATTTTAGGCCCAGCTAATTTCCCTTCAAAGATGAAAATCCAACCCTATACCCTTGTGATGTGAGGTAAACACCTTAACCATTATGCCAAACCCAATGGCAAACTGAACATGACATAAATGTCTGCAATAAACATGTAGATGAAAAATGTACCTGAAAGAAGCCAGATCCCTAATGGAGTTGCCTTAAACTGCAACAACTAACATACAACTGACTGCCATCTGGTTAAAAAAATAGCAATCCAGTTAGAAAGGGTTAGTTTCATGTTGTCTCAATGCCATACAAGATGAAACATTGACTACAACTCAGGTGACCAAGGTTCAATTACCATAATGTGTGCTTGGGAAACAAAACAGGGAGGGTGTGAGTGAGTAGCTATGGATGATCTCCCATCTCTGGGGGAGAGTGGTCCAGTCTACTGCAACACTGACTCCCATAGTGAAGCAGGATTAAAGTTTATGGCATATACAGGGGACAAGAGGATATGTGCTTGTCTCTACCAACTACAATGTGAAGTAGCCAATCTGGACACCATGTATGGGAGCATACAATGTGTTGCTGAAAGGAAAGCAATAGGAGGCCCTCATGCTAGTGGGAAAACATTTTACTGTCCAAGGGTATGGGAACTTAACCCATCAAGAACAGAACCCTGAAGGCTACTTGCATTAAAGGCCATTTCCACTGGCTCTTACCCTAAAAGGAAAAAATAGCCAATGAAATGCAGAACGGCTGATGGTTAGCATGTAGCAGGGTTAAGACAAATATTAAAAATGAAAAAAAAAAAGAAAACAAAAAGTGTTTGCTATGCAACAGTTAAGCCCTCTATTTACAGAACAATGAAGATAACTGATTTATTTTCAGAAATTCGCAAACACCGTATTCAGATAAAACCTGAGATGAAGATGCATGTCAACAGTATAAAGGATCTTTGCACTTGGATTCCAATCTCAAAAAGAAAACTAAGAGACTGTTCTAAAGGCAGTTTTAGGTAGGAAGTGTGGGTTAGTCGCGAGGGAAATTTGATCCACATGAAAGACCATATGTTTTCCTACAATCAACAGCGTTTAACTTCAATGTCCTATATGTTATGGAAATAAACAGCAACAAATCATCTCTTATTTAACAAGGACATAATGATCGACTATTCTCCTCCTTCTTGGGTCAATTAATCACTACCAGAAACAGAACTCTCAACAATAACTAATGGATGTGACAGGACAACATATGCGAAAGTTGAGACTTCCAAGATGGCTACATATTGAGTAAAAGCTTAATTTCAGCTCTCCCAGTGTGAAAACCTTAATTCAGAAGACTGGAGTTACCACCTGTCCCACTTTGCGAGGGACAGTCCCTCTTTGGACAGTTGTGTCCTGACAAAAAATTTAAAAATGGCAAATGTCCTGAGATTTTAGGACAAAATTATTTCCTATATTTTATGTAATAGTTGCATAAAACAGTTATTCTGTATCTAAAATACCTAAATGTTATACGAAACAGAATAAACAACTAAAATGCTACAAGAATAAGCTTTTATTTAGGCAAAAAAGATAAGTTATATCCTTTGTACTGACCGTGGGTATGTGTCGGCCTGTAAAATCTGATGTTTGTACCGAAAATGTCCCACTTTGGCCATTTGAAAAGGTGGCAACCCTACAGAAGACACAGACAGTAAACTCATACTTTTGGGTAAATTTCAGTAACTGTGTAGTAAGTGCACCGTCTGGATGCCAGCAAAAAATAAATACAGAGAACCACAAACAAAATCAGTCATAAAGGTGAGGAAAAACACTGACTAGGAAAAATGCTGCAGCTGTTAAGCAAAAAGTAGTGCAAGCTCCAGCTTTGGGGCAAGACATGACTTCCAGTAGCCTACAGGAAAAAAAAAAGTCAAATATACTCAGAGCTGATGGAAAATAAATACTAAAGGAATATATCAACTCAAATAACCAAATGCTGGAAACAATGAAGGAAGCTTTAAAAAGATATTCAGTTGAGGTGACAAAAATGCAAAAAATCAGAGGTCCAAATGAAGAAAAGGCTGGCTGAATATGAGACTGCTCAAGAAGACATGTTAAAAAATAATAAGAGAATTAACAGGACAGAGCACATAGGGAAAATGAGATTTTCTGCTGTACCAGAGAAGCTGCAAGGAACAGACTGTATTAATTTTATGAAAGCACAAATAAGCAACTGGACTGGTACTCCACAGCAGGAGTTGTTAATTGAAAGGCATATTGTGTACATACTCCAAACCTGGCCATTAGAAAGCAACCTAGACCTTTAATAGTAAAGATGAAATCCTACCAGCAGAAGGAATTGATTCTGACAATAGGGCAAAGTACTAAAAGTGGGAGACAGTAGAGTGTTTGTGGAAAATGATTACTCGTGTACACCAGGTAGAACAGGAGTACATTTATTCCACTAATGAGGAAATGCTGAGAAGCAGGTGTGAGATTCAAACTGCTATACCAAGCTATTTTCAGAATATTCTTTTGGAGGGACAAAATCATTTTTTGGTGCAAAGCATGCTAAGAAGGAAATATAAAAGTTTATCCAACAAAAAGAGAGATATGAAACAAAAGGAGTTGCTCTTCTGGTAATAAAGATCACAAAGAGACTGCAGTGACAGCAAAGTTTTCTCAGTTACTTTTGAGTGTAATGGGGATACTAAAGTGAACAGGTGGCCCCTGTTTTTTTTTTCTTTCTTCATTCTCCTTGTTCAGTTTTAATAAATGTAGGCACTGCAACATAAGAAAAAGAAGAAAAGTCTGGTCAAAAGAGCAGGATACAAGAAAAACAGATATGCTTTTTTCGCTCTTGCATACGGAAATGACTATATTAAGATCTTTGGCTTGACCTAGTAACAAGTTTTAAGAGAAAACAAATAAAAACAAACATTGCCTAGCAAATACATGAATGCGTGTAGAAGCAACTCTGTATCTGATTTTCATGTCTCCTTGGAGACAGATTAACGGCAATAAAAACAAAACACTTATTTCTATCAATGGCTAGATCATCATGTTTTCTGAAAACATTCAAGTGTTATCCCAATCTGGTTGAGTAATACAGATAAGACAAAATCTAACAGCACTTAGGGGTACAGGCTATACCATGCATGTTAGCATGGATAACCTTGCTTTTAGGTCAACCCATGTCTGTCAGTGTGGCTATCAGTCTAAGAAAATTGTTCCTAATAGGAGGGTAACACTTGTATATTTAAAAATGTGCACAGTTGTGTGTGCTAGTATTAGGTTACTAGGTTTTAGGGATGTTATTTTTTTGAGGGCTTTTAATTAAAAAAAAAAAAAAAAAAAAAATGTACGTCTTACCATAATTCCATCTGTGTTGTTGATCTTCACCAAACCTTGACTATAGGTTAGGGTTCATATCTCGGAAAAGACTCCGCCATTATTCCACCTCGCATCTTCCAAAAACTCTCAAGCTTAGCTCTACCCATAATGCTCCTCACAGGATTACCTCAGACTGAGTTTGCATAAAACAGTGAAAGACAGGAAGTAACAGACCAGAGATCATATCTGTCTTCCTAAAAAGGAAAGCCTATCTTTTGGGAGAGATCTGTTCTACTAATAAACCAAAGGACCAGGGGAGGGAGGGTGGGGATGTCAAGAATTAGTGAAGATCGACAACACAGATGCAACGTCATGGTAAGAACACAACTTCTTTATCTGATTATGCCAATCTTCGCTCAATCCTTGACTGTGGGACAGAGTCCCCAGCTACCTAAATCTTGAGAGGTCTCATGGAAGAATATTCCTGAGCACCATCAAGCCAAATGATGCTCGTCTCCTAGAGACCAGATCCAGGTTGTTAATGAGTATCAAAGGTATGCGGCGATTCGCAGGTAGCCACTGCACATATATCGTCCACTGAAGCTCTGGAATGAAAGACTGCAGAAGCAGCTCCTGCTCTCGTTGAATGTGCTTTAACAGGTCCTGGTAGCTGCACTTTCCTTTTGTTATAAACAAATGTTATACAGTCCTAAAACCATTCAGCTAGAGTAACCTTAGAATTTGGTTTGCCCATAGTAGCAGAAGAGAAATAAAAACAACTGATCAGATGTTCTGATTTCCTTTGTTCTGTGACGGTAAAAATGCAATTGTCTATGCACATCTAGTAATGCAGACAATTTTCACCTTGTTTGAGAAGCTGGGGAAGAAAACTGGAAGTTGCATAGTCTAAATGAAAAAGCAACAGGAAATACCCAATGCATCTGAAGGTCGCTCAGTAGAATAAAAATGCAAACGAATGAAGACAATAAACCAAGTGTCCACCAAGGCTGATATCATGAAGGACTTTATTGCAAAAGAACAGGATAAGCGCTTTCACACAAAATTGTGCTTCATCAGATCCATTAACACAAGCATTATAAGACCATTTATATAATAAAAAACAAAAACAATTATCCAATTAAAAACATCAATTAATTACTGATGTGATCTACGCTTCTTAAGTAGTGGCTTTATAGGAATAACAGCATTAAGCCCTGGAGGCTTATCTGCCTGTAGCCTAGTAATCCACTTAGTCTCTGCAGGCTCCAGCCTGTTGTTAAAATCCCCCCTCTCAAATCCACTGGTACCATTTGCAAAACTAAAAATTCAAACACATGGTCAGAGTACAGGGAGATACGCTTAGCTAATGCATTAAGTAAATTATTACACCTTATATTATCCTGTTCACTTGCAATAAAGTCCTGCTCAGATATCCTCCTAGTAGAAGTAATGGCAATCACAAATAAGCTTTTCCAGGATAAATACTTCAAATCGCAATTTGCATATAGTTCAAATGGGGAATTAATTACAGACTGTAGAAGCAGATTGCAGTCCCAAGCTTCAGAAGGGTCTTCGTATGGGGGTCTAAGCATTAAAGTTCCTTTAAGAAAAGCATTACAAAGTTTGTGGGACATTCGCGTTCTCATTTACACCATTATGAAAGTTTGAAATTGCAGCTAAATGCATTCGTATAGTTGAGGAAGGTGCTCCTGCTTCAAAAAGCAATGCCAAAAACTTCAAGAACCTATTGGCTGGTGCAGAATATGGATTGAGGTTACTCTCTGTAGCCCATTTTGAAAATTTTTGCCACTTGAAGTACAATAATCTAGTTGAAGGTTTGTGGGAGGCTAGAACAATTTGTTGAACTGGGAAGCGACAACAGAATGGCAGACATCACGGGAATTGGAGAAGCCATGCCGTGAGCTTGAGATTTTGAAGATTTGGATGAACTACTCTGTCCGCATGGGACAACAGGTCCGGAGCTAGGTCGATTGTCCAAGGCTTCCAAATTAAACGAGGCCAAAGAAAAGGTTATCATATCTGTTGAGGACAGAGTGCAGCAATGAGAATTGTCATGTTCTTCGACCTGTTGGCTTTCTTTAGAAACTGTGATACGAGAGGAATCGGGGGGGGGGGGGAAGACATACAATAGACCGAGGGGCCAGTCATGAAGGATAGTATCTCTCGGTGACTCCCCTGGCGGGTGGATCAGGGCAAAGCAGCTACTGCACTTATTGTTCAGGGAAGAAGCAGAGAGATCGCAGCAGGACTGACCCCATCGGCTAAATATCTTTTTCGCCATTAAAGTACTGAGAGACCATTCATGAGGCATTAGAATGCTCCTAATCAAATTGTCCGCAATCACGTTGAAGCTCCCCAGAATGTGCACTGCAATGAGAAAGCGGTTGGGTGAAACTGCCCATTGCCATACACTGAGTGCTTCTTGACAAAGACGGTAAGATCTAGTTCCCCCTTGCTTGATGTACCAGACTACTAACATGCTGTCTGTTTGAATCACAATCATTCCCAAGGGAAGGGTTTCCTGGAATGCTCGCAATGCTAAAAAGCACTGTCCTCATCTCTAGAACGCTGATGTGTAAATTGGCCTCGAACTGGGACCAAGTGCCTTGGACCGTCTTTCCCAGATAATGCCCCCACATCTGGAATGCATTTATGGTCACTATGGCTGGGGTTGAGGAAGGACAAAGGGTCTGCCTAACAAAATTTCACTGGAGTGAAGCCACCAATTCAGGTCCTTCTTGCATAAATTGGTGATCATTACCAGATGGGACATAGGTTGATTCAGTAAGGACCATTGGGAAGCCAAGAGCTGCTGAAAAATCCACCTGTGATATCTTGCAAGGGAGACTAAAGTGATGGAGCCTGGCATTGATCCTAGAGTTTGTAGCAGGAATCTTGCAGTCACCTTTTTGCTGCAGATTATCGGACTGACTTGTGATTTTATTCTTTGAAGTCTTTCTAGAGGAAGAAACACAATGAAGTTGTTTGCGTTTAGCATCACACCAATGAATTCTAACTGCTATGTAGGTTCTAGATAGGATTTTTCATAGTTTACAGTGATTCCTAGCAAGGAATAAGTTAAAACCACGTAGTTTCTTGCCTGTAACAGTAGATGCCTGGTGGGAGCGGTAATGAGCCTAGGTTTGGAAACACACGGAATCCTTACAGTCTGCTACCACTACCATACATTTGATGAACATCCTAGGGGCTATGGTAAGACTAAATGGCAGGGCTCTGAACTGATAATGACTGGCTCCCAGCTGGAAGTGCAAGAATCTTCTGGATCCCTTGTCCATTTTTATGTGATAATACACATCCTGAAGATCTACTGAGCACATCCAATTGTCTTTTCCTAAGAACTTAAGTATAGACTGAACCATAACCATCCAGAATTTGGTTTGTTGAACTGACTTGTTCAATACACTGAGATTCAGAATCGGTCTCCAGTCCCCTGTTTTCTTTGGCATTAAAAAGAATCTTGAGTAAACTCCAAATCCTATTTGGTCTGGTGGGACTGGTTTGATGACACTCTGTCGAGCAGTTTTTGAATTTCTAAGACTGCTGCTTCCCTGTGACAGGGTGGAACATCTGAGATTCTTTTCAATTGTCTGGGTCTTTGTGAAAATGGGATATTGTAACCTCTGGTTATAATCCTCTGCACCCAATTGTCCACTGTTATCTTTAGCCAGGCAGGTAGTTTTGTATGGATAATCATCCCCCGACTACCTCCTGAGGATGGAAATCGGGCCTCCATTCAGGAGTACTGATAGCAGTTATAAGGGAAAGAATCCCTGGAACCCTGATTTTGTGGACCCCCTTGCCCCGAGCATGGTGTCTTCAATTGCAACTCCCCCCACCCACCCTGGGAGGAGTTGCTGCCACAGGAGTTGTGGGAAAGTCCTTGGGACTTTTTCAACCATAGATTTCCACTTCTCTGGTTCCAAGAGCAAGACCACTGAGGAGTAGAAAAGAGTATACCCAAGGCAGAAGGGGTCTTTCCGTCATTCTCTTATCTAGCAAGGGTCTCTAACATTGGGGCCAAACAGAGATGTTCTGTGAAAGGGAGCACTGATGAAAGAAAACTTGAATGGCTCTGCAAATTCACATAAGCACATCCAAGTGCATCTCCTCTTGCTTACACCAGAACCCACTGTCCTCATTGTCCTTTCGGCTGCGTGCACAATAAGCCTCATGGACAAGTAGCATATCAAATCAAAGGTTGCTAGATGAGACACTACTTTGTTCTGAACCCCCCTCAGCTACTGCTCCTGTCTGAGTATCTCACAGCTCTTTATCAGATCTCATTAAAATCCCATGAAATGTGCCATATAGTTCAATGACTTGAGTGTGAAGGTCAATGAAGCGGGTACGTGCTTTCCGAATCTATCCATAGCCCTAGACTCTTTATCAGGAGGATGAATAGTAGGGCTTTCATCAGCAAGTTCCTTTTTGGTGGCTGCTGCTATCACCATGGCATCTACTGGTATCCCTTTAGCGCAATCGTCTTGATCCTGAGGAGATGACAAAATGCAATGTGGTCTCTTAGGAATTGGCTCGATGGAATCAAGTATCTTCCAAGCCAGCTGCTCAATCAATTTAAGTAGATCATCAGCAGGCACAGAGATCCAAGAGGTAGAGGGTCAGGCACGAAAAGCCTCTTGGTATACTGATTCCTCTGAGGAAGGCTGAAGGGAAGTCCAGCCAACCCACTGTTTGAAGATCTCTAGAATGTCGCCAAAGGAGACATCTTCCGGGGTGACTTTGGGGAGCCTTCCCCTACATCAAAATTGGTGTCTTCTGTGCAAGACTCTTCAGGGGAGTCTAAGTGCTTCCTCCTCAGGGGTACCTCCTCAGTGGGATGGGCCTGAAAGGTGTCTAAAGAGGACACAACCACTATGGTTGGATTCTGAGGCTTCTGTGCCCTCTCTTAGGGCAGAGGCTGGAGGAAGCTCTGGGTGAGAGGTAGGGCAGGGCTGTTGGTCCAAAGGAACTGGTACTAACTGTAAGCCCACAGTCAACAAGGCCTTTCGCCATGGCCTGAATGACAGCCCCCCCAGTAGAGGAATGGCAGCCCAGAAACAAAACAGACTCCTTCAGAACCACTGTCCCATCATGCACCGAGGCTGCCTCCGAAGCTAAAGCTAGTGTCAAGCTTTGTGCCAAAGCCCCGAGAAGCACGGATGGTTCCAATAACACCAGAGTGGAACCCACTTTCTCCAGAACTGGCAATGAAGCTGTGACCCCAGGAGGTCTCCGGTTCAGAGCTCAAGGCAGTTATTGGTGCAGGAGAAGCAGCTCTGACCAGCACCAAGACAGTCAAAGCTGGAACTGTTAGCAACAACTCTGATGGCTCAGCTGGAGACAAAGGAGAAACAATAGCTGGTGGAGATAGGTAAAATTCCAGAGCCACATAGGCTAGGAAACGTGGAAGTGGTTAATTCTATCACCACCAGGAGGTCATACACCAGCCTCAGAATATCGGACTCTAGGAGGCTCTTGTTGGAATGGACCAAATAGACTAATGGGAACCAGGGTTTCTCCAAGAAGGGGCTTGGAGGTCGGTCTGCAAAAAACGGTCTACTGATGGTGAATACTTCGTATGTGGTCTGTCCTTAAATTAGAATTCCTTTGGTTCCAAAGTTGCTGGAATGGAGGAAATAGAAGGTTCTGAGGTTGTTTGATCCAAAATAGTAGTGAATGTCGAAACTGTCGGTGCAGAGGTAGGCACAGACGGCAATGATGGTAGAGTCCGTTTACTAGTCAGTTCCACCAAAACTTTGGGAACGGGGGGTAGTCAACCATTTTGGATTGGTGATGTCGATGAAATTGTCAGGACCAAGCTGCTCCTCTTCTTAGATTGTTCATGCTTGGATGAAGAAGGAGAGCTAACATCTGTTTACGATTTGGCAGAACCAGATACGGCCTCATTGAAACTGAATTTAATATGGCTTTTAAGAATAAGCTTATTTTTTCTCTCTATGAGTGACTGAAGCCATGACAGATGGCACAGTCTTCTTGAAGGTGCCCAAACAACAGACACAAAGAGTGCCCGTCAGAGTTAGGTAGCTTGTGATCATACTTCTCGCATCTCTTGAAGTTAGAAATACCTCTATTTTTTTCAGCCATAACACAGGAAACAAAAACACACACAGAAAGAAGCGACATTTAAAGTTTTAAAGCTTCTTTTTTTTTTTCTAACAAAAAAATAACCTTAACAGTAAAGGGAAAAAAGGAGAAATACCAATGATGGTATGAAAAGGAAACAATGCTCGTGTCAATAAAAAGGAAGGTGGTAATAAAGGAGCTCAGTAAAAGAAAAAGGACAATAAATCACTAATAAAGCGTTTTAAGGAAAACATACACCTACAATTTGAAGAGATTTAGCTTGCTCGAGAGCTGGTAGGATAGATGCGTCTGGCACAAAGAGAGACAAACAAGATCCGAGGTAATCTTGTGAGGAGCATTACAGGTAGAGCTAAGCTTGAGAGTTTTTGGTGGGTGCAAGCTGGAATAACAGTTGAGTCAGTTCTGACATAGGGGACTGAACCCACAGTCAAGGACTGAGTGAAGACTGACAACATCAGATCAAAAAGTTTTGCAAGATGTGACATTGGCTCAAATGGATTTGACAAGAACCATTAATGTATGCATGTAACACAAAAGCTGGAACTAGACACTTAAAAAAAAGCTGTTACACATAAAAAGTATAAATTATTTTTTTAAACACGGGTGACACTGTCTATATTTTCTATAAATGTGAACAGTCTCATAGATGTATACAAAAAAAAAAAAAAATAGTGAATCGTAATAAAAAATGAAGAGTGGAAATAGTTATGCTACAGGAGACACATTTCGAAAGAAATGAACATGTGAATTTGATAAAGAAAAGTTTCAGGACAGTTAAACAGTGTAATACTTGGGGCAAAAGAAAAGAAGAGTACTTACATAAATTGCAAGAGGAGCTCCAATGGTGACAGAAGAGGATTAAAAATAGAACAATGGTAGGTTTGTAGTACCAACTGGCTTCCGGGCAAGTGAAGATAACACTTGTATGTATTTATATTCCACCAAAAACTGATATAATGGAGTTTCTTAAGAAAATTCTGGGAGAAATAATCAGCTTTCAGCAGGGTATACTCCTTATAGGTGGGGACTGGAATTGGATTTGCAGCAGTGCAACGTATTGGGGGGCAGATGGGAAAAATACAACAAAGGAGGTTAGATATTTTAAGAAATTTATGAAAATATTTGGATTGGAAGATGTGAATTCAGTTGGAGAAGTTTAGAGTTCATTTACATATTACTCCCAAGACACAAAAACTGGACTGGACTAGAGAGAACATGCATTTCACAAGAACATGTGCATTTAATTGAAAGTTTTGATATGTATGTAATTACTATTTCAGATCATGCACCAATAATAATGAACATAAAAATTCAGGGTAATGAAATAAAAATGAGACACTGGTGCTTTCCCACCTATTTGTTGGAGAGAGGAATTTAAGGAATGGGTAGTGGAAATTATTCACGAGTTATTAGAAAACAGAAATTTCTCCTGAAAATAGAGCTAAGAAGTGGGATAAAACCAGAGTTTAAAAATAGGAAGAAAATAAAAGAGAGAGAGAGATGCTTAAGAAGTAACATTATTTACAGGGACTGATATACGTTAAAGTATTGCAGAATAGGAGGAATCTCACAGAACAAGAACAGGAGCAACTGCAGAATGCTAAATAGAAAATAAGGGATTACCCTGATAATATGCATGAGTTTAGAAAGATTGTGGCAACTGTCTTTGGATAAGAACTTCAGAGCAGAAAAACTTTTAGCACACCAGCTCAGGCAACAAAGTACAAAGGGTCATTGCCAAGCTTAAAGAGCCTATAATAAGGAAGATAACAAGAGATCCTGCAGAGATACTAGAAATATTTCAAAAATTTTATGAAAATGTGAATTGATAAAACAAAGAAATATGTAAATCAAGAAAAGGCACAAATGGAAATGTTTATGGAAGAATTAAATATGCCAAGGTTAGAAGTAGCTCAGGTTCAATTACAAATAGGACAGGAGGAATAGGGATAAAAATGGTAATGTATAACCAAACCACAGGAAAGTCCCCAGGAATAGATGGCATTCCTGTAGAGGTATGGAGGAAGCTGGGAGGGAATAAATGATAAAGATCTAGAAGGCTTTGCTTAACAGTATTTTAAGAGGAGGAGAAGCACCAACATCCTGGAAGAAAGTGGCAGTGGCTATAATACCTAAAGGGTTAAAGACCCATCAAATCCAGCTTCATACAGGACATTTCAATCATAAATCATAATTATGAAGTGTTTATGTCTATAATGGCTAAAAAAATGGCAAAGGCGATGGCAAAATTGACAAATATGGATCAATGTAGTTTTGTGGAGGGGAGGCAAACATTTGACAATATTAACAGAACACTGATGATACAGAGGGAAGCAGAATGCAAGAAAGCACCACTATTGTTGGTAGGTCTTGGTGCACAGAAAGCATTTGACAGAGTATGCTAGGAATTTATGAGCAGGGCAATGGAGGCATTTGCATTCCCTGATAAAATTATAAGTATCATTAGGAGGATATATGAGGGATCGGAAGTGAAAGTTAAAGCGGGTGGGTTCTTCTCTGATAATTTTTGTTTGAGCAGTGCATCAGGCAAGGCTGTCCTCTTTCCCTTTTGTTATTTGCATTACATTTAGAACCACCAGCAACAAAAATAAGGGACTCAAAAATTGAAAGGTTTAATTGGTATGGTAGTCAAGAAAACCGGTCTCTATTTGCAGATGATATTATTTTCTATCTGATAAAACAAGAAAATTACATTTCAGCGTTATGGAACATTTTGAGACAGTTTCAAATTTTGGGGGGATATAAAACTAATGAAGCTAAAACAAAGGCAATAGCCGTAAATTATGTATCCACATATGAATTGATTCAGCAATATCCATATCTATGGGGACATGATGAAATGAAGTACTTAGGAGTATGGATTAAAAAAAGGATTCTGTTGTGGCAGCTAAGGATGTGGGAAGAGACTATACAAAAGATAATACAAAAACTGAGAAACTGAAAGGTCTGTTTTATGGATATGGACAGGAAAATACAAGTTGTTAAAATGTTTTTAGTCCCCTTAATTTTATACACAGGTCAGGCATATTTTTATCAACCAGAGGAGTTAAGGACAGTAATTAATAGAGATGAAGGATTTTATCTGGGAGGGAAAGTTGGCAAGAGTCAAGTGGGATAAGCTGATTCTTCAATAGAACAAGGTAGTGTGGGATTGCCTGATTTGAAGGGGTATTTTCAGAGCTACACAGTTAAGACTCCTATACACAGCACAAGCGATTTTTAGCAGAATCTAGAACAAAAGCTGCTGCTACAAAGAAATCATTAGTGCCGCATATACACTATTGCATGATAGCTATAAGAATCAAACAAGGGGATGTTAGAAAGGATTGGGAAGACAGAGTGGAAAAGCAATTCACAAAGAAATAATGGGGGATATTATGTATGTCTCCTCCCAAGTGTTTACTTAGGTATTTTTACACCCCAAGTAGACTTGAAAGAATGTTTTCTCAGGTAGATAGTAAATGTTAGAGATGTGATGGGGAAGAAACAGGTAATTGGGAACATAGTTTCTGGGAGTGTCATGAGGTGGCAGACTTTAAAAAAAAATCCCTGCAGACTACTCTATCAAAAATACTGGATAAGTGAATTGGTAGTAGAAAGGAATTTTTTCTGAGTTATGCTACAAAATCAGAATTGCCTAGATAATGTAAGGAAGGCCTTGGCTAGTCTAATTATGGTGGCTGCCATAAAAAACAACAAATGACTAAACCTAAAACCAACAATCAAACTATTAAAAAACAACAAAGAGGGATGTTAAAGAAGGATGCTTAGCACCAAGCTTAATCCCACAGGTTTACTGTAAGCGCTTTCTTTCACACGGGTACAATTAACTTCCATCAGACCCTGTCATAAAACAATTACTAGGAAATCGAACTCAAAGTCTAACCAACTGAATGAGAAGTAGTGAATATAGTAAACAGTGGTAATACAACTGGAAATTGGATCCTTAGAAAAGCATGGGAGCAAATTATATACAAAAAAGAAAACCGTGGGAACAATACATGCAGACGAGGAATGAGGTTCAAAAGAAGGCAGGATTTAAATGAGCTGTGCAATATCTGACTGACAATGGCTGGATAGATTATATGTGATGTATAATGTTTGCAGCTAAAATTATGTCAATGTGGTTTGTTTTCATATATATAAATGTATGCATGTCTATGTCATAAGTGATAATTTAATAAAGATGTTTCTTGTTTAATAAAAATAAATAAATAAATAAATTGGAATAGTCCCTCTCCTCCATTAAACATGCAAGTATTATCCCATTTCCAAAAATTTATTTACTTGTTCATTCTCTGGGAACATACTTAATCGAACTGATGGTTGTGGGGTGCCCAAGTTTATTTCAGCATCCAATGACAGCAAGACAATGAAACTGATCCTGAACAAGGCACTAACCCATTGCAGGACACAAGACATACCTCTTACACAATAAATCACCCCACAGTCTATGGTGAGTTTGGAGGATCATGGTGTTGACTTCTTTGCAGAGACTACACATCCTTCCTGTATCTGCACAGGGTTTTGAGAGGTGCTACAGTTTTCTCCCACATCTCAAAAATGTGTCATGGGTGAATATGTGATCCCTCCCAAAAGCTATCATCAAAATCTCCTCAAAGTTTCACATGGGTAAACTATCTTTGCTCATTAATCAAAATTCTAAATAATCTATACTCAAATTTTGGATCATACTAACAAGTATGTACTTACGCCCAAACTTATAATGCTATAACAGCCATATGCAGAGTATGCAGTCTATTGGTACTACCAAGTTTAATGACCTTTGTACAAGAGCCATACTAAATCAGAGCATTGCTTAAACTGGCTTAGGGAAGAACTAAACAGGTTATTAAACAGGCTTCCCATCCATGTGAAGCAGAGGTCTTCCCTAATCCAATTCAAGCTTAACTAGAACCAGTGGATGGTATCCATTTCTCCAGAGGCAGCCTACAGATGTTATGACCATCAACAACTAGGCCTACATATACACTTTAAAATAACCCTAGTTTATCAAAACTTGTCAGATACATTTTGGAAGCATGGCTAAGCTTAAAAAGGCCCCCTAGATTCATTAGCCTAGTAATCATCTATGAACCTATAAGGAACCCTCCAAGTGTCACTTCATCACCAGATCTTGCTAAGAAAAATTGGAGCAACTTGACTTCAAAAGGAAATCCCTTTACCTTCTTTAAACCATGCTTATCAGAGAGAACCTTTCAGATGGCCTCAAGTGAAATCTCCTCTGGCACAGAAAAGGATACCTCCAATGTCCCACAGGGATCTGTATGTGGGCTGATTTGTTTTTTTTTTTTTTTTTTTTTAATTAAAAATCTACCACAATATCTCCCTCATACTACACAATGTATGTCAATGACATCCTACTTCTAAAAGCAGGCAAAATCAATCCTGTACTTCACAGCAATTTAAAGAGACAGATAGGGTATTATATTCAACAGTGAGTCTTGTAGATACAAAAAAAAGGGAATTGACATTTCTTTGGAACTAGAGAGGATGCCTTTACAAATCAGACGCACTAGACAGAAGGATTTCTGAACTACTGTGGATACATGAAGGCCAAAAATGAAGGAATTACTAACAAGGTTGCCTAGATCCATTACAACAATGTCTTACTGGGGAGGTGTGTCACCTATATATGACATGATAAAATGTATACTACATTTTTTCAAATTTTATTTGAGACCATAGTCCTTTCAACAACTAAAATTAGAAGTTATGTACTCACCATAACGTTCCATCTGAGTAGGTTTCATTTGTCTGCAACCTGTGGGTCTTGGATCCGATATCGGATCTGAGCCGGCAACTTGTTTCAAGCTAATGGATCTGAGCTCCTAGCTCCTCCCTTCACCCATAATCCCCTGCTAACCCTCCATGACCTCAGATCAAGTTTGCCTGTCAATATATACCCAACAAAATGGTATCCAACTACCAGTAGATCCGAAGAAGGCCAGGGGGAAGGAGGGGGGATGGTTGCAAACAAATGAAACTACCTACTCAGATGGAACGTTATGGTGAGTACATAACTTCTAAATCTGAAGTAGGAAGTTCATTTGTCAGCAACCTGTGGGACAGAGTCCCCAGCTACCTGCACCTTGGGTGGCCATCATGGAAGGATATTACGAAGCATCGCACAGCCAAAGGATGCTCTCCCTCTAGAAAGCACGTCTAGCTTGTAGTGGTTAATAAAGGTATGAGATGAAGCCCAAGTGGCTGCAGAACAAATATCATCCAATGGAACTCTAGACTTGAAGGCCACAGAGGTAGAAATGGAGCGGGTGGAATGGGCACGAACTCCTTCGGGTGCGGGTCTACCCGAGGCTTGATACGCCAATAGGATACATTGAGAAATCCAGCGTGATAAGGATACTTTTGAGATAGCTTTCCCCAAGTTAAATTTGGCAAAGGAAACGAACAGCTGGTCGGATTGTCTATGGCCAGCTGTCCTATGAGTATAGAAGTGAAGCTGCCTATGAACATCTAATGAGTGCAGCTTGTATTCTCCTTTATTTTGATATTTAGGGAAGAAAACCGGTAGATTTATGGATTGATTTATGTTGGCTTCCGATGTTATTTTGGGAAGAAAGGAAGGACTGATCCTGAGGTACACACTATCTGGGTGAAAGATCAGGTAAGGAGGCTTCACCAAGAGAGCTTGAAGCTCCGACACTCTTTTTGCTGAAGTGATGGCAACACGGAATGCTGTTTTCCATGACAAGAATTTGAGATCTACTGAAGCAGCGGGTTCAAAGGGTGGAGCAGTTAAGGCTTGAAGAACTAGTGTTAGATCCCAGGGTGGCACGGCTTCTTTTACAGGGGGTCTAAGTAAAAAGGTGCCCTTGAGAAAGGTTTTACACAATTTGGCCGACATCAAAGGCCCTGCATCATGTCCCACGTGGTAATGTGATATGGCTGCCAATTGCACTTTGACAGTTAAACAACTAGCGCCTTCTTGAAAGAGTTCAGTTAGGAAGTCTAAAATGGATGGAAGAGGAGCCGTAAAGGGATCTAGCTCATGATTCTCCACCCAAATGGAAAAACGTTTCCATTTACTGCAATACACTTTCCTGGTGGAGGGCTTATGTGCTGCCACGAGGATGGCTTTGACTGGTGAAGAGATACTGGGAGTCCTAACTAGGAGTGGAACTGGAGCAACCAAGCTGTCAGTTTCAGATTGTCCAGGTTTGGGGTCGGTAAGTTTGACGGATGGGAGATTAGATCCGGGCTGGGATCCAGATTCCAAGGGGGATTCACTAGGTGAGATCACAGGTAAGGGAACCAAATTTGCCGAGGCCAGAATGGGGCAATGAGGATCATCCTGCTCCCCAACCATGAGGCTTTCTGTAAGAGTTGTAGCATTAGTGGTAGAGGAGGGTAGGCATAGAGTAGACCGGGTGGCCAAGCATGCACCAGAGCGTCTCTTGGAGTTACCCCTGGGGGGGGGGATTAGAGCGAAGAAATTGCCACATTTGGTGTTTGATGGAGACGCAAAAAGATCACAGCAGGATTGCCCCCAAGCTGCGAATATCTGCTTTGCTACCAGTGGATTGAGAGACCACTCATACGGGGTAAGAAGGGTGCGACTGAGCTTGTCCGCTAGGATGTTGGTCCTCCCCGGAATGTGCGTTGCAATTAGAAAGCGGTTGGAGGAGATCGCCTATTCCCACACTCTCATGGCTTCGCGGCATAGAGGGTAAGATCTGGTTCCCCCCTGTTTGTTGATGTACCAGACCACCGACATGTTGTCCGACTGGATAGCAATCGTTCCTATGGGGAGGAGGTCCTGAAGTGCTTGCAACGCAAACAGCACTGCTCTCATCTCCAGAACGTTGATATGCACGGAGGTCTCTGTATCGTTCCACATGCCTTGGACTGTCCTGCCCGAATAATGCCCCCCCACCCCACCCGAGGTGAGAAGCGTCCGTGGTCACCGTGGCGAGAGGGGGAGAGGTGCAGAAGGGACGGCCCATATGGAGGTTCGAGTCTTAGAGCCACCATAGTAGCGCCCTCCTGCAAGCCTTGCTGATAGAAATGGGGTGGCGGAGAGGAAGGGATAGAAAAGACCATTGCACTAGAAGAGTCCATTGTAGTGCCCTCATGTTCAAATGGGCGCATGGAAGGAGTGTGATAGCTGCCGCCATGGAGCCTAGTGCCCTCAGGACCAATTCCGCTGGTGAAGTCTCTGATTGGAGGATAGCCCACACATGGAGTTGTAGGTTCCGGGTTCTCTCGGGAGTTAGGAAGGCTCGCAACTCTCTGGTGTCTATTCTGGCGCCTATGAATTCTATGACCTGCTTTGGAGCCAGAAGGGATTTGTCGAGGTTGATAGTAATGCCTAACTGTGGGGCTAGAGAGAGAAAGAAGTCTCTGGCTAAGCAAAGTAGATGCCTTGTTGGTGCGGTCAGGAGCCAGTCATCCAGGTATGGAAAGACCTGTATTCCCTGGTGTCTCAGGTGGGCCGCAATCACTGCTAATACCTTGGTAAACACCATGGGGGCTGTGGTGAGGCCAAAGGGAAGGACCCTGAACTGATAGTGACTGGCCCCCAGCCGGAAGCGAAGGAACCTCCTGGATCGTCTGTCCATTAAAATGTGGTAGTACGCATCCTTGAGGTCTATGGAGCACATCCAATCGTTCTCCCTTAAAAGGGGGAGAATAGACTGAAGAGTGACCATTCGGAATTTTTTTTTGGTTACTGACAGGTTCAAGCGGGAAAGGTCTAGGATCGGTCTCAAGTACCCCGTCTTTTTTGGCACCAAAAAGAACCTGGAGTAGAACCCTAATCCGAGTTGGTCTTGGGGGACAAACTGGATGGCTCTTTTTCCTAACAGCTGCTGAATTTCTGTAGCTGCGGCCTCCCTCTGATCGGGTGGTACATCGGGGAGGTTCCTGGATTTGGGGACATGGAGTTACGGTATTGTGTACCCTCTGGATATAATGCAAAGCACCAAGTGGTCTGTCGTGATGGACTCCCATGAAGCTAGGTGTTTCGAGAAGCGCCCCCCCCGACTGCCTCCAGAGTGGAGCAGCCGGGCAACCCCTCAGGGCTGCTGCGCAGGCCGTTCAGAGAAAGGTTCTCTGGACCCAAAGTTTCTCTGAGCCCCTCTGCCCCTGGGGCGACGTCCTCCCGGTCCTCCTCTGCCACGGTAGGACTGGTTGTCCGGAGCGGGTTGGGAATGTTGTGATTTTCGGAACCACATCTTCTTCTGACCCTTTTGGTTCCTCGAAAAGTACCACTGGGGAGCAGAGAAGCGGACTCCGACGGCAGACAATGTCTTCCCTTCCTTCTCGCTCTGGACAAGTGTCTCACGAACTGTTTTGCCAAAGAGGGCAGAACCATCGAAAGGGGCGTTCGCGAAGGACACTTTAAAGGGCTCCGCGAAATCGCAATGACGGAGCCAGGCCTGACTTCTCATGACTAGGCCTGCTCCGCTAGCCCTAGCGGCTCCCTCTGTGGTGTGGGACAATAGCCGCATAGAGGTGTTTGAAATTGATCTCAGAGTGGCCATTCGGGTGGAGTACAATTGTTTGTCATCCTCCGACATGGACTCAGGGGGGGATGCAGCGTATTCTTTGATAAGATCCCGCTGCATCCTGATGACATGTGCCATATAGTTCAGAGACCTTACCGAAAAGGTCGCTGAACTAAAAACTCGCTTCCCTAAGCGATCCATCAAACGGGACTCTTTGCTCGGTGGATGGACAGAGGGGCTCTCCTGAGCCAATTCCCTCTTCGTGGCTGCTGCCGTCAACATGGCATCTTCGGGGGGCCCCTTACTCCAATGTGACCGGTCTGAGGGGGGGGGCTAAGAATTCTATCCGGGCATTTCGGTATTGGCTCCACGGTGTCCGGATCCTTCCACGCCCTGGTGGTAATGAGGTCCACCAGGGAGTCGGCCGGAGGGGACACCCAAGAGGTAGACGGGCCTGCCTCGAATGCCTCCAGAAACACTGACTCGTCAGAGGAAGACTTGGGGGCAGTCCACCTACCTCTGATTTATTTTATTTTATTTATTTTATTTATTTTACATTTGTTGACCGGGCTAGTCTAGCTGGATCAAAGTCCATTTTCAGTAGAGGCCCGGGGAGAAAAGCTCCACAGATAAAAGCAAGGTAATTGAAAAACAAGTACAATACACTTATGAGACAGGCAATGAGCAAAATACAATGATATTAGTCCAGGTATGGTTGTACAAATCTAAGAAAAAACAAATAATACCAACTATGCATTGAATACTTTCGTACTACTTACTGAAGTTCAAATGTAATGGATACTTATAAAAACATTAATTGTAAAAATATATATATTTTTTTTTTTTTCATGTTTGAGAATGGTAGTAACAATGTAATCATTAAGTCATTATGTGATCAGAGAGAAACATTACAGAGTTGATTAAAGAAATATGAAAGTAGAAAGATGAGAGCAGGTTAGTCTGGATTGGTGCAAGAGCATAGCCAGAAATTGTTTAGATGTAAAAGAAGTTGTTTTTTAAAGAGAGGAAGAGTGGGTAGAGAGGAGATGTGTGTGGGGAGGATATTCCATATTTTACCAACTGAGTTTGAGAAAAGGCAGTTTCCTGCATAATTTTTAATTCTAATAGTGTTGACTTGTAGCTTTTCGGAGGAGCGTAGTTGTTTCAGGTTGCTGTAAGGAGTCAAGAGGTTGCTAAGGGCTGGTGTTTTTGATGGTTGATAAAGAATTTTATGTGCTATTAGAAGTTGCTGATAGATAAGCTTGTTAGGAAGTTCCAACCAGTGTAATACTTTTAGGTTTAGACAGTGGTGGGTTCTATACTTAGATGCTGTGGCAAATCGAGCTATATTGTGGTAAGATGTAGTTAGTTTCCTAAGGTTACCTTTAGAGAGATTAGTGTAAATAGGGGAAGCATACAGCAGGGTAGAGATAAGATGGGATTGTGCTAATGTGGTCCGTGATTTGGGTGTAAGGAAGGGTTTGATTCTATACAGTGAGCCAATCTTTTTATTCACTGTTTTTATTGTGTTATTGATGTGATAATCAAAGTTAAGATTATTATCAATAGTAACACCTAGCAGTTTTGTAGTAGAGTCAGGGGAAATGTGGGAATTATCACTTGCAGTAATAGTGAAGTTTAGTTGAGTAGATTTGTGGGTAGGTGAGAATAGTAATAGCTTAGTTTTTTTGGGGTTCAGGAGAAGACATCTTTTTGAGAACCATTGTTCAACGGTTGAAAAGGTTGATTGGGTCAGAGACTGGAGTTCTATTTGAGAGGAAGCTGTACAAATTATGGTAGAATCGTCTGCATATTGTATGCAGGTAGTGTTTTGGATAGATGATTGGAGATCATTAATAAAGACAGAAAATAAAAGTGGGCCTAGTATAGATCCTTGGGGTACTCCTAGAGAGATGGGTAGTAGAGCGGATAGAGAATTTTTCCAGAGTACTGCTTGTTGCCGGTTTTCAAGATAGGATGAAAACCAGGTTATTGAAGAGTAATCCAGGGCAAGGGATTTAAGTATGTGTAGAAGAAGTGTATGGTTTACCATATCGAAGGCTTTTGATAGGTCTAGGAAAAGTGAAGAGGTTAGTTTGTTGTTGTTACGGTTGCAGTTGACAGTGTTGGTAAAGGAAAGTAGAGCTGTGGTAGTACTGTGTGAGGGTCTGAATCCATGTTGAGTGTTAGCTAGTAGGTTGTTATGGAGGAGATGGTTGAGTAGTTGTTTGTGTATACATTTTTCCATGATTTTGGCTAGAGGAGATAATAGTGCAATGGGGCGAAAGTTAGAAAGGTCAGAAGATTTACCTCCTTTGTGTAAGTGTATGATGTATGATATTTTCCAAATTGCTGGGAAAGTACTTTCTTTTATGGAACTGTTTATTAGGATAGAGACAGGGTAGGCAATAGATTTAGCTGCTATTTGCAGGAATTCAGCAGGAAGCTTATCTGCTGAGGGGGTAGTGGGTTTCAGTTTTTGTAAAAGTGATTGTATATAGGAGGTGGATATGGGTTGAAGTTGAAGGGGAGGGAGAGAGTCGTCGATCCTACTTAAGAGCAGCTGAGAAGTGCCAGGAGATAGGTGGTCAGGTAGACTCTGTATGGAAGTGGTAAAGAAAGTATTGAAGTTGTTGGCTATTAAAGAGGGATCATCAGGGTCAGAGTCCTGTGGGTTGGGTGTAACTGTTTTGCCTGGGGTAAGTAGATTGTTAATAGTAGACCAGAACTTTTTTGGTTCTTTTGTAGTGGATTGCTGAAGTTTACAGTAATAATTCTTTTTATGTGAAAGGATGGCGCTTTTGGTACTGTTTCTAAGCTCTCTAAAGGTTTGATGATCTGTTGGGTTTCTAGAGGAACGCCATTTGCTCCAAGATTTATTTCTGAGTTTTATTTTATGTTTAGTATTAGAGATTAGCCAGGGTGCTGTTTTAGTTTTTATTCTAATGGTGCGACTTGGGGCATGTTGGTTTAGGATTGCAAGGAATGCTGAGTTGTAGTGCTCAACAGCCTTGTCGAGTGTGAGGTGTTTTAGAGGGGTCCAGTTGTATTGTGAAAGTTCTGTTTGAAATAGCTCGGGATTAAATTGTTTTTTGGAGTGTAGTGTTTTGTGAGAGGAAGGTAAGTTTAGGTTAGTTTTAGCTCTAATGGTGTAGGTGAGGGAATGATCACTTAGGTCATCTGGAAGGATGCCAGTTTGGTAGGTTTGCAGGGGGGGAGTTAGTAAGGATCCAGTCTAGGGTAGTTTCTTTGTTGCTTTTTTTATTGATTCTAGTGGGACTATTAATGAGTTGTTTGAAACCGTGAAGGTTTATATGGGAAGTAGGGTTAGTATTGTTACATGGTTTCCAATCAATGTTAAAGTCCCCAAGGAATAGTGTTTCTTGAGGGAGTTTATCAGAGAGTTGTTCTAGAATTTGTTCTAAGGTGGGGATATTATTTCCTGGGGGTAGATAAGCACAAATGATGTTTATTGCTTTAGAAGTGTTGATTTGTATTTTGGAGCAGATTATTTCGGCATTGTTGTCTTGGGTGAGGGTAAGGTCAAGAAGAGTAAGGTTTAGGTTTGTTTTATATATGATTGCTACTCCCCCACCCTTCCTGGTGGTGCGATCAAGTCTAACAATGTTATAGCCTGGTGGGGTAATTTCTATGTCTTTGATTGAAGGCTTTAGCCAAGTTTCAGATAAGCATAAAATATCAAAGTTGTGTGTCTCTAGTAGGGCATGGAGCTGACTAGTTTTATTACAGATGCTACGTATATTGAGATGGGCCATGGATAGTAGGTTAGAGGGTTTAGAGGGTAAGGTAGAGAATGGTTTGGTATGGTTTCTATGTGTTATGGTTTTATTATCTTGTGGGCCTGGGTTGGGGTGTATGTCACCATCTTGTAATAGATGGAGTAGTGTAAAATTTCTTTCTAGTCTGAGTATTTGGAAAGCATCAAGTATTTTCTTACTTTTAGATTTTAGTAGTTTGCAGTGTAGTAGTCTGTGGTATTTGGCAAGAAGGTAGATGGATTGTGAGGAGGTATGTAAGAAGGATGGGGATGGAGATGTTTCTGGTGTGCATGTGTGTTTTGATGGAAGTGAGAGAGAAACAGTTCATATGAGGTTAGGAAGTAAGTAGCAATAAGAGAGGAAAATAGTAAAAAGGAGATAGGTATATTCAGTTTTGACTGGAGGAAACTTATAGTCATGGTAATGTAGTTGGAGGATAGTTGAGAAGATGGATGTAGTGAAATGGTGTGTTGTAAGGTTAGAGTATTTGGGAGGGAAGGACAAATGATAAGGACTGTGATGTATTACGTGTGTTAGTAAGAGAGGGGTGGGGCTAGTTATTGTAAGTAAGTGGGTGTATCCAGTTACAGGAGTACTGCCCAGTTTGGGTAGCTTTGAATATGATTGGGGAGAGGAGTAAAGGGGCGTGACTATAGGTAAGATAAATGTAGGACCCCTGGGGGTGGGTGGGAATTGGGGGTAGGGAGGGGAGCGGAGTGAGCCCGCAGGGCGAATGGAGCGGGAAGAGCCAAAGAAGAGAGGTTGAGGGGAAAACAATCAGTGGAGTGCTTATAGAGAAGGTAAGTAATCCAAGGGGATGGACGAATGCTTGGTGTATAAGGACTAAGTGAGGTAGGCTGAAAATAAGAGAGACAGAAGCTGAGAGGAGAATGTACAGAGGTTAACAGATAGTAGGACACAAAGGAAATTATTAGGGAGAAAGAGGTTTGCAGGGATAAGCAATACTAGGAGTAGGGAGCCACCTAGTGGCCTCAGCAGGTATTTGCTACGAGGACTCCTTACAAGGCTTGTGGCTAGGAAGTGGGGCAGGTAGCTAGAGATACTAATGGGTGTTGGTGGGTCAAGTGGATGGGAAAAGCTAGGGTAGGCTGCTAGCTGATCTTGCTTTGAGAATAACAAGTTTGCTGATCCTCAGCATCTCCATGATGTCTCCTCAGGGGGCGATCTTGGGGAGCCTTCCCCTTCCTCCAAGTCCGTGTCCTCGGTTAAGGACTCAGGGGAGTCCACGTGCCTCCTTTTGCACTTATGCTTGCGGGGAACTTCCTCGGGGGGGGCTGACCGAGGAGGCCTCGCCAGCAACATCTAGTTCCAATGGAACCATCTGTGACATCGAAGCAGGCTGTCCCTTTGGCCGGGTGATGGAAGCCTGGCCCAGCAGACAGGGAGTGCAGGGAGGAGCCGATGCAAGGACCGGGGGTCTGGATGCTCTCAACAGAGCCCTCTCCACAACATCAAAGGCCGAGGGACAGCCACTCTCTATTGGATCCGAAAGTCGGCTCCCACTTGGATCCGATGAAGTGATCGGAGCCGGCGCTGAGACCATCGGATCCGAGGGACCAGTGGGCTCCAACCTGGACGGAGCCGAAGGCACACTGAATCCCCCGGATCCGAAGCTCGGACCACGGCTCTGAGAGATCGGATCCGACAGGCTCGAGGGCAGGGTCGGGTCCGAAGTACTGTCGGCGCCGACCCACCCCCGGCTCCGACGCTGCTCGGCTCCGAACGCTCCGAACCCAGATAGCGGGTCGGAGAAGGAGCAATAGGATGGAAAAAGGGTGTCGAGCTCCCCCCCGGAGGGGGGGGAGGCAAGAGCACTCCCATCTGCAGCTGGGCCTGGATGAATCTTGGCATCATCCGGTCCAAGTCTGCATCGGACATACTGAAGGTAGATCTCGAAGAGGCCACCAAGGCAGGCCTGGAATGCCGCCTCGATGACCTCAACGGAGATCGGGTCTCCTCCTCCTCGGGCCCTGGGGAGAAACAAGGGGATCGGAGCCAAGGAGGAGGAGACCTAGAAGCAGTGGAGGGAGAAGCCCGCTTAGCTGGCGGGGCCGAAACGGAAGACTCGGCCCGCCACTTGTGGTGCTTCTCCCTCCGTTTCTCCCTCCTGGCCTCCCTGTCCTCCGACACTTTAGCGGGAGTTTGAGTCCTGGACGGAGGTAGGGGGGGCAGGAGTGGCAGCAACCACAGGCTGTGATGGAGCCACGGGAGCAGCGGAGGCTGAAGCAGAGTCCGGGGGTAAAAGTCCCGCTAGGACCAGCTTCGACCTCTTCTCTTTCAGTGCCCTGGGGTTGAACGCTGCACAGATGGTACAGCCTGAGGTAAGGTGTTCAACCCCAAGGCACCGAACGCACCGAGTGTGGCCATCAGCCAGGGAGAGCTTATGGCCACACTCGGTACATTTAGAAAATATGGCTTTTGGGGCCTCAGCCATTTTTTAAAGAAAAAACAACTACACACACACACACACAGGCCCCAAAAAAAAACAACACACACGCACACACTAACGACCAGCGAAGGGAGGGGAAACTAATTAAGTAAAACTAATAAGGGAACCTAACACGTACACACTTTTCTTATTTAATTTAACTAAAAAAAAAGGAAAATTTTGACAGGGAAAATACAGTAAAAATACAGTAAATTCCACTTAGCTGATGAGCTCAAACGCATCCAGCCATCCACAAGCGCGGCAAACTAGATCTGAGGTCATGGAGGGTTAGCAGGGGATTATGGGTGAAGGGAGGAGCTAGGAGCTCGGATCCATTAGCTTGAAACAAATTGCCGGCTCGGATCCGATATCGGATCCAAGACCCACAGGTTGCTGACAAATGAACTTCCTACTTCAGATATATGGTTTACCCTTTGTCAGAGCAATTGTGAGTCACAGGAAGGATGAATAACACCCAATTTACAGCTGTATGCAAACTTACATAACCACAAGTCAGGCATGTTTACCTGAATGTCTGAGAAACAGAGGACAAATAGGAAAAGGACCATCACTGAGCCCTGGCCACAGGTACAACAATGGTTACTTTTCTGCTTTCATAAGTGACATCTGCAACTCTAACCACCTGGGTTCTGTCAGACAGTTATCAACTGCATAAGGATTTGTATTTAGATTTACAATCCTATCAATAACCCATGTAGAGGGAATAGTGTTGAAGGCCTTGGCCAGGACCAGACGTGCTGTATGTATTACACAATAGTTATCCACTGCTTCCGTGACTTTTTCAAAGAAGTCAATGAGATTTAAGAGGCATGACTTTCTTCTGACAAAGGCAAATTAATGATGGCCCAGTGTTAAGAAATTTTCAATGTTCAGATCAATGAGGTTGGAGAGAATACTTTCCACAGCTATATAAATGACTCTAGTACGACTGATGGGTCTATACTGACCAGGGTTCTGTGGCCACCCTTCAATAATGGGATTACATCTTCTGCTTTCCTAGCTTTGGAAATGTAATTAGTGGAAAGGTTTAGATTAAGGAGTTTAAAGCAGGAATCACAATAGGCCAGGAAACTTGGTTTGTTACAAGGGTATGGATAAGATTTCTTAGCTTTAGAGAACTGAAAGGCCTTTTTCCATACTGGCTTGGTCTGTGGGGTAATAACTGTTACTTTATTTATTTTGCATAATGTAAAAGGTGCTTCAAAACACTTTTGGTACGGCACTAAAAATTAAAATGTACATGTAAACAAGCAACTTAAATCCAAATGCGTACTACTATCCATGGTTAAAAAAACAGAAAAAAGTAAAATACTGCAAAAAAGGAGGAAAACATGAAAGAAAAGACAAACAGCAGTACAATTACATTGAATACGGCATGACCACCATGGTACTTTCACACAAGAGTATAACTGGGGGTATGAACTCATCCCACACAACGGGTGTGATGTGCTTATCACAATATATAATAAACTTGTGCTCCTGATGATAATTTGAGGACTATCATTACAATTCTCAGACTAAGACCAATACAGCTAATGCAGAGGGCAGATACTAAGTTCAAAATTACACTACCTTGTAATGTTTTCCCTACCCAACACAGTAAAACCATGGTGTTGCTACATTTAATTAGTGGCAGTGAGGGGACAGCCTACACTTTAGTGGGTACATGGGGGATTACTCCCTGCAAACAACATATCAGTAACCTAACTGCAAATTTACCTATCTGTCATCTGAATGCTGAAAAAGAAGGGTCATTTTTATTACTATGTGACTCCCGGTATTATATCCCATATTTCTAATACAAAACCAATTTACAATTTAAAGAAACACTTAAAGCACTAAGACAAAATCTAATTTAGCTGCACAGCTAGAAGCATCACCGTAAGAAGCAAATGAACAATGTATTAATTTAACTATTTCTGTTTCTTAATATTCCCACTGTGGTTCTTCCATTTCCCTATTAGGAATATTAGTGTAATAAAAGAAATAAAGAGTACCGTGCTGTCCCATCAAAAATAGAAGTTATGTGCTTAACATACAATGCTGGACCCATCCTTGACATTCCCAGTCCATCCACTTCGACTAAAGGGATGTTTACAGACAGGCAGATCTGATCCAGCAGTTCTAATGGAGTACCATATGCTCAGACCCAAACTCCTTCCTTCCTTGTTCTCATAATGCACCTGTCTCAGATCACGTTTGGTGCTAACTCATGGAAGTACTGCCAAGGGAATACTGGAAGGAAACAGTGGTAAGAAAATGGTCTTCAAGAGAGGTCTTCTAAATCTGTCCAGTAAAGAAATGTCAAGAGTTAGAAAGGAAAGGAAAGGATGGCTGGTTATCAAAGCACACAAACTAGGGAGGACAAGGATCTAGGGTTATGGTAAGTACATAACTTCTGCATCTTATGTCATCTCATCCAGTTCACTTCGACTAATGGAACAGAATCCCAAGCTATTCTCCCAGGTGGAGTCATGTCAGTATGCCCTTGAGGATGGCAGCTCCAAAGGAAAATTTAGATCTGGTGATAATGACTAACTTCTTACGTTTAGAAAAGAAATGCACTGCTAACACAGATTTTACTGTGAAAATGTCATCAAATGAAAAATTTCTGAAGAAGGCAGTAAATGCTGCTACTGACCTGATCTCGCTTTTACAATAATGACTTCTGATTGCCAGGCAAAGGTTACACACTATGAAAGCCATCTGGGGGGAGTTGTTTTAGATACCTTACACCTTAGTCTAGAGGGCACAAAGGAAACGTACCTAAAAATAATACAATCCAAAAAATGTTGGTAAAAGTACAGTTTTGTACCTACCATAAATGCAGATGTTCGAGTGCTCATACAGCTGCAGTCATAACAGATGGGCTATCCTGCCGTCAGGCGGGTCCTCGGTCGGCCTAATTCCAAAGTCTAGGTCCGGCGTCAGTTATCGTCGCTTCCTCCCTGACGTCAGTGCGGCAGGGGTATAAAAGAGGCAGCCGATGCCATTTTCTTCAGTTTTTCTTGCCCCAGATGTCAGGTGCCCCCAGAAGGAAGGCAAACATAATGTTATGCAAAAATGCAATGTTGATAAATCAAAAACAGTAGTTGCAAGCAAATACACCATAAAAGAGTACCCCAAAAGGTTATATGAAAAGGGTTTGTCATAAGGCCTGTCCTAAGAGGGGTTGGAGAGAGGGAAACCTGGACTGCAGCTGTATGAGCACTCGAACATCTACATTTATGGTAGGTACAAAACTGTACTATGTTCATCGTGCATACAGCTGCAGTCATAACAGATGGGTAGAATCCCAAAGCTAAGTAAGGGTGGTAGGCACTAAGTGGAACTAGGAGGGGCTAGGATGCCCTGCAGGACTGCTGTGGCAAAGCCCGCTCTAGATTTAGAGTATAGTGGGAGGTGATAGTGCTTGGAGAAAGTGTGTACTGAACTCCAGGTGGCTGCTTCCAAAATATCCTTGGTAGGGACCCCCCCTGAGGAAGGCTGCAGAGGTAGCTGTGGCTCTGGTGGAGTGGGATCTGATGCATGCAGGCACAGTTTTTCCATGAAATGAGTAACAAAAGCGTATGCAGTGGGCTATCCATTTTGAAATTGTCTGTTTGGAAATAGCCTTTCCTTGAGCACCTGCAGCATAGGACACAAAGAGTTGCTCAGATTTCCTGAATGGCTTTGTCCTGTCCAAATAATAACGAAGTTGTCTGTGAATGTCCAAGGAATGTAGTAGTCTTTCTCCTTTGTTCTGTGGATTAGGATAAAAGGTAGGTAAGTGGATAGTCTGATTCAAGGCTACACTGGATACTACCTTTGGCATAAAAGTAAAGTTGGTTCGTAAGGAAATTCTGTCCTGATGGAAAATGATGAATGGTTGCACAGCCATGAGGGCCTGTAGCTCCAAAACCCTGCGAGCTGAGGTGATAGCCAGAAGAAAGGCTGTTTTCCATGACAAGTACTGTAACTCTGATGAAGAAGTTGGCTTGAAGGGAGGAAGGGTCAGCTTTTCCAATACGAAGTTGAGGTCCCAAGCAGGGACTGGTAGTTTCCTTGGGGGGTTTTATATTCTTCGCCCCTCTGAGGAACTGCCTTAAGAGAGGATGAGAGAATAAAGGAGGATCTGTGTTGTATTGTGCAGAAATGGCTGAAGCGTGGATCTTGATGGAGGAGAAGGAAAGTCCATTGTTTAACATCTCAGCTAGGTACTGTAAAATTTGAGGTATGTTTATTACCCAAGGATTCTGGTCCCTTCTTTTGATTCCAGGCACAAAATCGTTTCCATTTGGCGGAGTAGGCCTTTCTAGTAGAAGGTCTTCTGGCCTCCAAGATGACATCCTGCACCTCCTTGGAGAGGAGAAGCTGTTGTGAAATCAAGGAATTTTCCATGCAGCTAGATTTAGAGTTTTGAGATGGCTGTGAAGAGTTTTGTAGTTGTGCTGGGACAACAGAAGAGGGACTAGAGGTAGGATCCATGGTGGGGAATGTGTCAGGCTCTTCAGGAGCAGATACCAGTGTTGCCTTGGTCAGTCTGGAGCAATGAGAATCATTTTTGGCCTCTCTGCTCTGGCTTTTAATAGAACTTTGGGCAGCAGAGGAAGAGGCGGGAAGGCATAGACTGTCAATGTTGCCCAATTGAAGGAAAGTGCGTCCACTTTCCAGGCCTGTGGATGATGGGTCCTTGAACAAAATTTTTTCAACTGGCAATTTCTGTGTGTAGCAAAGAGATCTAAGTCTGGCTGTCCCCATGCCTGAGTTACCTTTGTGAAAATTTGAGGATGCAACTTCCATTCGTGTGGATCTGTCATATTTCTGCTTAGGTTGTCTGCCAGTGTGTTTTCCTTCCCTGGCAGGAATTGTGCCTGTAGTTGAATTTTCAATTCCAGTGCTGTGTTCCATAGGGTCATGGCTTGCCTGCACAGGGGGTATGAATGAGTTCCCCCCTGTTTGTTTATGTACCACATCACTGTGGTGTTGTCTGTCCTTATCAATAGCTGGCCTGGATGCAGTAGGTCTTTGAAGGTCATAATAGCCTTTTGCACGGCTAGCATTTCCTTTTGGTTAATGTGAAGGAGCTTCTCTTTTCGTGCCCATTTTCCCTGAATGCACTGATTTGTCAAGTGTGCTCCCCAGGCATAGTCTGAGGCGTCTCTTGTGATGATTTGAGTAGCTTGAGGTACACAGAAAGGAAGACCTGTGTTTCTTTGGCAAGCTTGAGCCCACCACATAAATTTCTTTTGAAGGCATGGAATGAGTGGAATAACTGCTTCCAAGCTGTGGCTGTGTTGAGACCATAAGTTTTTTAGGTACCATTGAAGTTTCCTCATATGCAGCTTTGCACATGGGATAAGTTGGATGCAAGATGTCATGAATCCCAGAGCCTGCAGGACTTTCCTTGCAGTTAGCCTGGTGTAAGTTGCCATTTTTCTGAAGTATTAAGACAGTTGCCCTTGCTTGTCTGGCGTGAGGTAGGCCATCTGGGTGGTTGTATCCAAGTTGGCACCCAGGAAAATTATTTGTTGAGAGGGTATTAGTTTTGATCTCTTTTTGCTGACTGTGTATCCCAGGAAGTTCAACAGTTTTATTACAAACGCCAGGTGCTGCAGTAGTATGTCCTTGCTGTCCGCTTGGATCAGGCAGTCGTCCAGATATGGGTAGATTTGTATCCCTTGTAGTCTGCAGAAGGCGATTACTGATGCCAGGCATTTCGTAAACACTCTGGGAGTAGCAGATAAGCCAAAGGGCAACGCAGAGAATTGGTAACGGGTTGAACCTGCAAGAAATCTGAGGTATCTTCTGCAATCTTGTCTGATAGGGACATGCAGGTATGTCTCCTTGAAGTCCAATGTTACCAGCCAAGACTCCTTGCCCAGCATGGGAAGAAGCTGCTGTAATGTGAGCATCTTGAATTTTGGCACCTGTAGATATGTGTTTAGGATGGATAGGTCTAAGATAGGTCTCCAATCTTTGTCTTTCCTTGGTACCAGGAATAGTATGGAATAAAACCCTTGACCTTGTTCTTTTGCAGGTACCTCTTGAATTGCTTTCATGTCCATGAGAGCTGAAATTTGTTTTTGTGCCTCTGCCCTTTGATTTTGTGGCAGGTTTGGCATGCCTCTCATTTTTGGAAGGGTGTGAAAGTGGAACCTGTAGCCTCTGTCTATAATGTCCAGAATCCATTTGTCTTTTGTAACAATATGCCAATTTTTTGAGAATAATGTCAGTTTTCCACCCAAAGGTGTTGCCATTAAAGCTTTGCTTGGCAGGTGTAGGGGGAAGTCATTGTGTCTGCTTTCTAAAAGACTGTGATCTATCTTCTCCTCCTCTTGGGGTTGGTGCTTGCCACTGTCTGGCTCTGAAAGATCCTTGAGGTTGCCCTCTACCCCTTAAATGCCTGTATCTGCCCCTTTGAGGTCTGTCCGTGTCTGGAAAGGACCAATTTTTTGAAGGCCAGTTTCTGCTGAAACGTGAAGGCTGTACCTGCAGGAAATCTTTCACTGTTTGCATTGATTTCGCTTTTTCCTCCATTTTCTTTAGCACCTGATCTGCTTTAACACCAAACAATACATCTTTTTGAAGAGGTGCATCTAATAATTTAGCTTTGACATGATCTGGTAAGGTTTGATCTTTGAGCCAAGCATGCCTACGTATAACAGACTCCATAACAGCAGCTCTACATGAGGCCTCTAAAGCATCAAACCATACTGCAAGGTATGTTTACCCACCTGCTCTGCACCATGCAACAAATCCTGCAACTCTTTTAAATTTGGTTGTTCTGGTTGTGTCATTTTGCTTTTCAGCTGAGATATCAAAAACTGTTGATACTTTAACATATGAAACTGACAGTTTAATGCCCTCATGGTTAAAGTGGCAGAGGTGTACACCTTTTCCCCTCACCTTTCTAAAGATCTGGAATCTCTATCTGAAGGTAATGGGTTTTTAGCAGTGGAGGCCTTAATTCCCTTGGGACCCTGTGAAATAGTTTCTGGGTCAGTAGTATGGCTTTTATATAGGAACTGGTGAGAATGAGGAACCCGGTAATACCGGTCTGGTTTAACAGGAGCTGGAGGCAAAAAATCAGGATTAAGGCTGGCTTCTGTGTACACATCATCCAATATATCTAAAACAGGAGGGATAGCCAGAGGCCTATGCTGGGGGAGCAGAAGAAATTCCCTGAGCCTTTTCTTGGAATCTGAGTAATCTTGGCCTTCCCAGTGAAAGTGTTCCCTCAATGTATGCAGGGTTTCCCCAAAAGAGAAGTCCTCGTGAGGGGAGACCGAGGGAATAGACTCCTCTGCATCAGAGTCTTTGAATGGAGAATAGGCACAATCCTGGTCCTCAGATAGTTCTGAGGTAATAGAAGCTTGATCTGAGGAAGGGTAGTCTTCCTCTAGTCTGGGCCTTTTGTCAGAGGGGGGTTGAGAACCCCTGAAGAGAATAATCAAATCCTCAGCCATTTTAAGCATCTGTTTTTTAGGCATGGTGCCTTGAGAGGGTGTCTGAGGAACCTGTTTTTTGGTTTTCATGGCTGTTTTAGATTTAGTGAAGGCTTTAATAGAGAAGGAGGAAGGCCTGAAGACCCCTTGAGAAATGGCAGGCCTGTCTCACTTCTGAGTTTCCCCACCAGGAGTGGCGTCGGTATCTGTAGTAGGAATGGGGGCTGAGGAGCCTGCGACCTCGGGTACTGAAGACACCGGTAATGCATTGTCATCGGTACTCAGGGGCTGCGTAGGCGCCTCGCTGAGTACCGGAGAACCGGTAGTCGGCTTTAGCGTGGTATCAGTAGGTGGTGCAGACCTCGTATGCCGGTCCTTATCTTTGCGTTTTTTGCTCAAAACTGGAGTCGGAGTAGCCGACGACATAATATAATTACATTTTTTGCCAAAAAAGTGAAGGGCAAACCCTGCCCGACTCTTAATAGTGCGTTTGTTGAATGTAGCACAAAAACAGCAGGCCGAGACGTCGTGGTCTGGGCCTAAGCAAGGTATACAGTAAGAGTGGAAATCCTTATGCGGTATTTGCTTCAAACATGAAATGCAATTATTAACTTTGTCTGACATCGGTCTGAGGCAAGAAAAGTTTTCCCAACGGGGTACTTAGCTTTCGAGAAGACTTCGGCTGAAATACTTTCGTAAATCTCAGGAGCTGGCCAACCGGCACTAGCGAACTGCTTCTGCTTCGGGCACCGCTTGGCAAGAAAGACTGAAGAAAATGGCGTCGGCTGCCTCTTTTATACCCCTGCCGCACTGACGTCAGGGAGGAAGTGAAGACAACCGACGCCGGACCTAGACTTTGGAATTCGGCCGACCGAGGACCCGCCTGACGGCAGGATAACCCATCTGTTATGACTGCAGCTGTATGCATGATGAACATCAAAGAAACTGTTGTGCAATTAAGACCAGTGACACAAAATTCACACAAAGCTCCATGCAGTGTGAAAAGGAAAAACAGTGCACCTACAAATCCTTCAATTATATTATATTAACTTCACTTAGTGACGGCACTGGAAAATATCACTTCTGGGGTTGAGGGTATTTAACTGAAGGTTTTTATGTCCATCACTCATTCTGAAGTAAATTTACCATTACAACAACAAAAGTGCTCAATAAATATATTCAAAAGTTGATCTTTAGGAAACTGTTAATCCTTTTCATGCCACATAGAAGTCTAAGTGCAACAACAGTGAATCTTTCCCAGAAAAAGTTTGTATGGTGCACGCAGCACTGTAATAGCCTTAGAAAATCAAAGGTGTCAGACAGAAATTCCCCATTATTAGAGTAATTAGGAAAGACAAACAGAAAGCTGAATGGATTGGTTGAGATTGTACTCCAGAGCAGCTCTGAAAATGAAGGATGGGGTAGTTCTTTGTGAAACTCTGTCTTTACAGAAGACAAGATAAAGAGGCTAGGAAGACAGAAGAATAACAGAACTGCATGCACTAACTGAAGTCAAGTGCCACGAGAAATAAGGACCTGTACAAGAGGAATTTCAACTTGAAAGATGACAATCTTTCAAAGAGAGTGAGTTAAGGTCTCTAATAAGAAATTCAAATCCCACAGTGGCGTGGGGGACTTTGATTAAGCGACACAGAAGCAAGCAGAACTGAATTACGAAGGAAGAAAATGGAAAGACTGTGAGAAATCTGGAGATGGCAGACAAATTCACCTTGATTCTTAAATAACATAGGGACAATGAAGGAATCCAGACCTTGATTAGAGGCCTAAGTGGAAATTTTCACTTGCTTTTGCAGAATTTATGAGTAGAATCATTTTGAGAAGCCAGAAGAATATGAACTAGTTTACCAAACAGGGCAGAATCAGAGGCCATTACTGGTCAACGTCACGGAGTGAATGCTAAGGTGAAGCTCACTGGATGAGTTAATCAGAAGGTCCAACTATGGATACAGAAGTAGTGAAAAGAACTATATCTACCTATGCCAGAAAGGGACTTTCAGGATGCTGGGAGGCCTTGCACAAAGAGGTTTTCCTGAGGAATTCTGAAATTAGGGGAAGAGGGAAAAACACAGAGAAGTCCAGAAGGCCACTGAGATAACCAAGGCATCTCTCAGCGAATGTATAGGGATGACAGTAGCTGCTGCATTTGATGATGGATGGGGAAGCAAAGAGACTACAGCAAGGCTGGCCCAACTAGGTAAATACATGCTGTGCTACTGTTGGATTGATGTAGCACTTCTAAGGCATCAGAAAAGATTTGCTGTATCTGCTTGGTACAAAAAGTAATTCTTTTAAAATAATTTTTTTGCATTCTTGAAGTAAACAAAAGCCAAAGTCCCCGCATATTTTTACAGGACACCTGTAAATGTTCTGATCCCAAGAATACCTCCCAGTAGTTGCGGGTATCTTGAGATGGAATTCTGTGGTGGCAACAGCCACATTTTAAAGCCCTTGTCCATGGAAAAACAATCACTGGAAATAAATGAGAAGCTATTGAAAACCTGGTACCACAATAACTCTAGTAAACAGATCATTAGCTATAAAAACAACCCTAACAATATAACAGTTTCTGTAGAAAATAGCTACAAAGGGGAAACAAAATAAAAAACATAAGACTTTCAGAAGTGACAAGGCCTCTGCATCTGTTGCTAATGCGAGAAAGAGCTACAATTATTCGAAGCATTTTTTTTAATGGATAAGGTAAGTAAAGCAGTTTAGATAAAAAAAAACTACTACAGAGTAATTAGCAAAACTCAAAGAAATGGATTAGGAATGCAAACTTATCCTGAGTGCTGGCTCTAAAATCTTAACTGCTTCAGTAGCAAACAAGATCTTAGGCAAAGAGGACAGAGGTGTTATTGGGGGTCTACTTCATAACACTGAAATTTCATAACGTTGAATTTCATAACATTGAGACCACAACATCGAAAATTCAAAACAATGAAAACCCAAAACATTGAAAACTCAGAACATTGACAGCGTGCTTCATAACACTGAAAACTACATTGCACAAGTAAAAAACATCACCTCCACCTACACCACCACCACCTAACAAACACACTTTCTACTACGTTTCTCCAAGGGGGCAAGCTCCCCTGCACCCCCAATGTGGGGGGTACTGCCCCCCACAGCCCCCATAAATTAAATATACCAACTCCAAGATCGCACTACAGTGGAAAAAAAGTAAATTTTCTAACCTCAACTAAACCTCAGGTTAGGAAATTAACTTTTTTTCCACTGTAGTGCAGACTTGGAGTTCGTATATTTAATTTATGGAGGCTTTGGGGGGGCAGAGTCCCCCACATGGGGGGTGCTGGGGGGGGTTTGACTCCCTGCAGAAACGTAGTAGAAAGTGTGTTTGTTAGTTTGGTGGTGGTGTAGGTGGAGAGGATGTTATTGACATATGCACTGTAGTTTTCAATCTTATGAAGCACACTTTCAATGTTCTGAGTTTTCAATGTTTTGGGTTTTTATTGTTTTGGGATCTAGATATTTTGGTCTCAATGTTATGAAAATCAATGTTATGAAATTTCAATGTTATGAAGTAGACCTGTTACTGGAGTGAGCTTGAGATGGAGTGTTTTGTGAAACAACAGAGCAGCCAAACTGGATCCACTTGACATTCCAATAGTCAAAGGAGATCAACCGGATACAAAATCTGAAATGTCCACTATTGACCAATCCCCTACCCAAGTACTGGCACTTAGTTTGCCACATATCCCAAGCTATGGACAGCATAGGCTGGATGCTCTATGCCATTGGAATGGCAAATGAACAGGGTTCCCCTCAAGCAAGAAATATGGATGCAATCTGGATGAAAGAAGTAAACTAACTAACAAAATGCATCCAACCATCCCTAAGCTTTAACACATGCAATCAAATTCACTGCTGTACTGGCAAGTACCAACCAAAGTTGAGCTGAGTTACTACTCAGCCAAGCTCCTCGTGGTCCTGCAGAGTGGTGCTATCAGTAGAGAGGCTAAAAGAGCGACTGATTACCTGATAAAAGTGTTTTTTTCCTGCTACTACCTGGGCGACTGTCCGATCTAGCTAAATAGCAAGTATTTCTGCTTCTTTAACCGTTTCAAACTGTTTAAAGTTGTTTTTGCACCTGCACTTTTAAAGTTTGTCCTGTTTGTTGCATTTACCTGTTGATGTTACACACTCAAGTGTGCTAGCTTGTGTTACATATTGCATTCTCCTGCTGTTTATTTGCAAAAAAACCCCAAAAAAACAAAAAAATTATCCTTGTTTCCCGCCTTTCCTGACCTAGAGTAGTACAAATACAGGCTTTGCTGTATTCTGGACTTTTGGAAAGTCCCTGTGTTGCCCATTTCCTTACTTGGATAAAAGGAGGCTTCTTTGTTCACCAGTGGGAGTGGGGAGCTTAGAGCAGCCTATCTATCCCTGGAGGAGTGTTCCCAGCACAAGAATCAGGTAGTCTACTGGCTGTTTTGGGCCAATTTCTAGCTCTTTCAAGTCCCCCTGTATAAAACCCGCTTTGGCGCGTTTTTTGCACTTGTTACTACTCAGCCAAGCTCCTCGTGGTCCTGCAGAGTGGTGCTAGCAGCAGAGAGGCTAAAATAGTGACTGCTTACCTGATAAAAGTGTTTTTTTCCTGCTACTACCTGGGCGACTGTCTGATCTAGCTAAATAGCAAGTATTTCTGCTTCTTTAACTGTTTCAAACTGTTTAAAGTTGTTTTGCACCTGCACTTTTAAAGTTTGTCCTGTTTGTTGCATTTACCTGTTGAGGATACACATTCAAGTGCGCTAGCCTGTGTTATATATTTATTGCATTTTCCTGCTGTTTATTTTCAAAAAAAAAGAAAAAAAAATTTTCCTTGTTTTCTGCCTTTCCCGACCTAGTGTAGTCCAAATACAGGCTTTGCTGTATTCTGGACTTTTGGAAAGTTCCTGTGTTGCCCATTTCCTTTCTTGGATAAAAGGAGGCTTCTTTGTTCACCAGTGGGAGTGGGGAGCTTAGAGCAGCCTATCTATCCCTGGAGGAGTGTTCCCAGCACAAGAATCTGGTAATCTATTGGCCGTTTTGGGCCATTTTCTAGCTCTTTCAAGTCCTCCTGTATAAAACCAGCTTTAGCGCGATTTTGTGCATAGCGCAGCATCAGGCAGCACCGCTAAATTGGGTTTAAACCATTCTCAGCTCCGTAAAGTCTGCTCTTCACTTTTTCCCTTAGAACTGCTCTAGGTCTCATAATAAACACCCTATTCCTACTCTAAAGCCTGGCACTTGCTCACTAAAGCAATTATATAAGTCAACACTAAAAAATTAAAAGCACTACACCCTCACAAACCCCCCCTTGAGTACCTTACTCCCTATTGGCCCTTTTTTCTTTCAATTTTAAAGGAGTTCCCTGTACTATTCTAGCATGTCCAAAGGTCAGTTGACAGTATATGTGAGAGATGCAACCATACAGCCAAACTGGACGCTCAGCTCTCTCAACTCAGTACTGGCGTAACGAGTCAGGAGGAGAAGGTATCCACATCCACTACAATTCCAGTCTCACATAGACCTACCACGACAGCAAACCAAACACAAACACACAAAAACATATTCGGAGGCTCTAAATAAAAATCTGCCTAAGCAGCAGAGACCTCCAAAGCAGACACCCAAGAATCCGCTACCCCAAAGCAAAACACGTGCAACACATACTTCACAAAGCCAGTGTGCCGAACAGTCACAACCCTTAAGGCTAAACAACACACCTGATACACTTGTAATAGGTGATTCTATAGTTAGGCACACTGACGTCCCGCTCACCAGGCTGAACAAGGAGAAGGTCATGGTGAGCTGCCTGTCGGGCGCTAGGATCCGCCACATAACACAAGCACTCAGGTCACTCCAAGGCAAGTACAAATATGACTCAGTCATTGTTCATGCTGGTGTGAATGACCGGAGATGTACCTCCCTGGACTACATTTAAAGAGACATAGAGGAGCTCTCTGAGCATGTAGCCCAAGCCGGTATGACCCTGACCGTGAGTAGCATCTTACCCTCACTAAGAATGATGCCACAATATGAAGACAAGATGATCAATTTCAACAACTGCTTAAGTATTGGTGTCATTCAAAGGGGATCCAATGCCTGTCAGCCTGGGATGACATGCTCGACAAGCCATGCTGCTTCGCTAGGGATGGCTTGCACCTGTCACCCCTGGGCTTTTGGATATTGGCAAAGGCTCTTTCCACCCCCATAGTGCCTTTTTTAGGCAAGGCTCAAAAGACAAACCCACCTCCATAGGTATCACAAGGGATAAGAAACTAAGAGTAATGCTACAAAATGTCAGAACCTCAAGATGCACGCACTCAAAACTCTCCTTAGCATGGAGAACATCGATATCTGTGCGGTAACAAAAACCTGGTTCAAGGCTCCCGAGAGCACCCCAGCACTACCAGGTTATACCTCATACCATGCTTTTCGGCCCCAAAACTCGGACCGAAACACAAAAGGGGGGGGGCGAGTATCAATATTCGAAGATACCCACACCTCCAGGTTGGTGGCACAGCACGAAGCATCGGAGACTATCCATGTGCAGCTAACAGTGGGTAAGACTGCCTTCCAATTTATAGCCTGCTACAGACCACCCTCCCAAACCCAGGAACCCCACTCGGCCTTCCAGAGAACACTAGAAAATATGAAGGTCTCTCCAAACACGATTATATTGGGCGACTTCAACTACCCAAAACATAGACTGGGAGCATTACTCTAGCTCTAACACCCTAGCCCAAAGGTTCCTAGAATTTATAAACTCAAATGCTATGGAACAACTTGTGACCACTCCCTCAAGAGGGGAAAACATACTGGACCTGATCATCACCAACATGGGGACTCTATGCTCCAGACCAGAAGTGTATCCCTCACTGGTAAGATCAGACTATAAATTAATCTCACTGGATATCCACATCCCGACCCCACCCCCTACCCAGAAAACCACAGTGAAAAACTTCTCTAAAGCAAACTTCACACTACTCAAAACCAAGGTGGAGTCCTTCAAAGCCCCCGGGTCTGTGGAAAATACGGCACAGACCGCAGAATCCTTTATAAACGCATTCTATGAACACCTTCAGGAATGCATGGATCATACAATCCCAAATAAAACTAAGTCCCAATCCCCCAAAGGCAGGCGTCCTGTCTGATGGACCCCAGCCATAAACAAACTATACAATAGAAGAAGGAAGTTACTACACAACAGAGCAAAATCCCAAAAAGGGAAGGCATCTCTGATCATTATTAGCAAAAAACTATGGGCACTCATAAAATCATCTAAGGCCAGCTTTGAGAGAAAAATTGCACAGGACACTAAAGATAATCACAAAGCTTTCTTTAGTTATGTTAGGAACCTGGGTGGGAATTCCCAGATATGCTCAGAATTAGTCCAAAATGACAAAAAATACACTGAACCCACAGACATTGCCAACATCCTGGCCGACAGGTTCAGCGCAAACTCCCCCCCCCCCACCAAAAGAGCAAATATCTATTCCAGCAGAGTGCTGCCCCCCTGACATCTCGGATGCTCAGGTAAAAACCGCCCTCTCCAAAGCAAAAAACACAGCATCAATGGGACCAGACGGTGTCCTGGGCTGTGTCCTGGGCTGCGTCCTACATGAACTCCAAGATGAGCTGAACCCAAACATAAAGCTACTGTTCAATCTCAGCCTTACTACAGGATATGTACCCAAAGAGTGGCGTACAGCAACAGTGGTCCCTCTCCACAAAGGTGGTGCCTCGACGGATCCTGGAAACTATCGCCCCATAAGCTTGACTATCTTGGTCTGCAAAGCTATGGAAAGAATCATCATGGAACTCATAAATAAAGATATTGGGGACCTACAGACACTGGATCCCCTTGGCTTTGTTAAGGGCAGATCCTGCCTCTTAAACCTGGTCAATTTCTTTGAAACAGTCACCAAGGCCATTGATGAGGGGAAGGTGGTTCACACAGCCTACCTGGACTTCGCAAAAGCCTTCGATACAATATCCCACTCGGGCATCATAGATAAGCTATCCAGCTTAAATATAAACCCCCTATGTCACTAGATGGATTGCAAACTGGCTCAAGGACAGAACCCACATGGTTAGAATTGCTGGAGCCATATCAGACTCCAAACCAGTTACAAGTGGCGTCCCACAAGGCTCAGTCCTGGGACCTCTCTTGTTCGGTATATATTTCTCGGAGGTACAGGCCAACATGGAAGGACTGTGGCTGACCAAGTTCGCAGATGACTGCAAACTGGGTGCCATAATCAACTCTCCAGCTGACACAAGCATCCTCCAAAAGGGTCTCATAGAAACAGACAGCTGGTGCCAGAGCCATGGCCTCAAGCTAAATGCCATGAAGTGTATAGTCATCCCCTATGGCAAAAACAAAGTACCCACAAATTACCACATAGGTGGTAATCCATTAAGTACGGAAGAAGTAATTAGGGAACTGGGGACCCAAGTTGATAGCAATCTCTCATTTGACAACCATGTGGCCAAAGTGGTTAGAAAAACACCTAATCATGAAGGGGTTCACTAGATCAGGGGAGGTCATTGTGCCTCTTTACTCATCCCTCATCAGGCCCATAATTGAGTACAATGCCCCTTTTGGGATGTACCTTACCAGACACCTGCAGCAACTGGAAAGACCCCAAAAGTACCTCACCAAGAGGATCAAAGGGCTCAAACAGATGCCATATGCTGCCCGGTTAAAGAAACTCCAGCTCTACTCGGTTGCATACAGCCTGCTTAGAGGCGATCTGTGCCTGACATATAAAGCCATGTCCAACCCGGAATTAATGGACATGCTACACCTCAGAAAATCCAAATCCCATCGAGCTACGTGCTCGAGGGACTTGAACCTCAGCACAGAAATAAATAGGACATGCTGGAGGAAAGTGAGGCAGGACAACCCATATGTTAGGACTGCAGATGCATCCTTGAAGGACATCAGATTCATAACCCAGAGGCTCCCTTCACTCTGGAATAAAATCCAAGTCCAAGTTAGGCAGAGTCCCTCACTGACTCTCTTCAGTAGGAATCTTGATTAGTAGATGGGAGATCGCAGGTTTACCCCGGGTATCACTTCTGTGTCACTGTTAGACAGAGGCACAGTAAACTAAACCTCGAAATAGGGCATAGTAAAATTCATTTAAATGGATGGCGAGAGCCAAACACACTCTGGCTAGGCTTACAAATGCCCTAGGGCAGATAGCCTAGTATGAACTTATGAACCTAAAATAAAGATCTTTGTATAACTAAATCCTGGCTTAATGTACAAATGCAACACTCATTTTCCTTGCCATATAAAAATTTAAACTAAAACATCTCTATAATGGCTAGGATGAATACATTACCCAATATCAGCTGTGTAAATAATGTAGCAATTGTACAATCCTGTTTTTCATAAGCCATCTTCTCTTGTTTCACACAATGTTTATGCTACAGTTAGTCTGTCATTACATTAGTCGTCAATGAGTTCTGGTGTAACTGTCACAGATTCTTGTCACACTGTTCAAGACCACATAAGTTACTTAACATCTGTTGACCAGTAAAGTCATCTAGGACAGAACCTATTTTCAGTGAAGGCCCGGGGAGAAACACTCCAGATGCATGTCTTTGGAATGTGGGAGGAAACCCATGTGAATACAGGGAGGACATTCAGACTCTGCACAGAAGGCACCCCATTTGAGAACAGAACCACAGAACCTATTGCTGTGAGGCGACAACCTTAACCGCTGCACCACTGTGCCACCCAAATTATATTTCGTATTCTTTGTCCACTTTTGTCTTTGACTACATGTTCATTATACTGTAGCAATGTGTTCGCTATGTCAGTTACACAAGTACTGGCATGTTTTGCTTTTACTCTACAAACTACTGTCTTACAATTTTATGCCTTAGAGTCTGGGTTATGCTGAAAATAGTCTACAGAACAAACCACCTAGCTGGTTAACAAATAATAAGTGTGGCCCTTTGGTCGGTCCCCATACCTCTCAACTATTCAGATTTTCGTAGTCTGATACTCAAAATTTGTGGTTTGCCTGGGAAATCACTGAGGACTGAAGTAAAAAAATATTGACATTCAACTGAGTTTCAGACTTCATATCCTTCAGAAAATGCATGCCAACAAAAATCCTGTTATTCTAGCAACTTTATACATTTACAAGAGCAATATTTAAAATCTCTCCCTAATTCTGGACCTTTGTCCCCCCCATTATTTCAGGCTTTGAGACGATATCTTGTGCCAAGAAGTTGAGAGGTACGGTCAGTCCTGCAAAATGTCAGTAAGTCCTCTGCAACAACCAGGATCATTAGTGTGTAAGACATCTGCAACAACAAGTACCATCAAAGTATGTTAATTTTAAAAGTATCAGGTATAAAATTCCTTAGGAAACCCATTAAAGCTCCATGTTCTTTCAATGCCTTTCAAAAGACTCGCCATTTAAAACAAACTGTCAGCTATTTGCAAGCTGATTACAACATCGCTATAGAAAATGATTTTGTTTCATTAAAGAGTAGTGAACTGTTTGATTTCCTTACCTGATCATCCATTAAACCTCTTCATACAATTTGATTTGAGAAATGAACTCACTTTCTAACTGCTCTGTTGATGCTGCTTATACTGACACATATTTAATGTCACCACATTCAGAAAAGGAAAAATAATAGAAAATGTGAAAGAAGTCATTATATAAAAGTGGCCCGTGCTATACGAATATCAAATGAAGTGCTAAGGAAAATAAGCTACACAAATTTCAGAGTCAGCAAGGTCACTGTCATACAGTAAACTTTCGTCCCCACACATACAACCCAAAGAAAGATGCAGTATTCACTGTATAATACGTCTGATCAATTTTACTCAATACAAACCTCTCTGGCTTGGAGACTGCATTACTGTCTGAACTACCCTTTTTAAGCAGAACAGCTTCTGTTGCGGGGAAGTACATCTGTTGAGCTGACTTAATTCACGTTTTGCACGAGGTATATTAATACTAAAAAGAAAATAAGAACAATAAAGTTGTTTTTCAGTAACAGGTCTAGCTATACTGTTAATTAAAATGACATTTTATCAAAACAAGGACTAAGAGGAAAGTATTAGTATAGAATTATGTAAGCCATGCCACTGATGACGACACTGGCAGTACCACAAGGGCTACACCTATATTGAACTAATGAGAAAGTTAATAAACCATGGCAACAATTAAGGTAATCTTCTATCCCTTGTGATACTACCCTAGGAAAATTGAAGGTGTGAATATGTTCATTAAACATGATTTCCATGCCATTTTACTTGTATCTTACCAGAAGTCAGATTTAACTCCTAAATCTTTCTGCTGAAGATCTTGTACACTTCTAGTTATTTTGTTAAAAGCTGCATCCTAAGAATAAAAAAATAAGATAAAGTAAATGCATAAAAAGCTTGACAATGTACCAACAATTAGTTTTACAATATACACATTATTTATATTTAATTTACTGCAGAAAACATTCAGCAAAAAATCCAAGAAAAAGAAAAACTGCAGGCAAGTACAATGGCATCAAATAGTAGTTAAAATGTTAATCCTCCCTGTCGTGTGATACTTATGGTAAAGTGCTAGCCATTCACTTTTTAGGAAAAAAAAAATAATTTCACAAAAGTAATATTTACTACTTTGAAAAACGCATTCTGTATAACTGAAAAGAAACAGTCACATACTGTCAGAATAGAATAACCAGAATTATAAAAGAAATGTAGAAAATCAGAGGTTTCCAACAGACCATTGTGTCAAATTTGGATTCACCATTAATCACTCACTCACCAGGGCTCACTGCTCAGATTCACTTCTTGTAGCATTTCAGTTTCCTCTTCTTGATCACACTTCATCCTAAAAGACAAATACTGCCTTGCCCCCCTCTGCTCTACCTGGGTGTCTTCTCAGAGGACCCAGAAGCCATAAGAAAAAAAAAAACTTGTGGAGTCTGTGCCTACAGAAAGCCTTCTTTCCTTCCTCTGTTTATTTATTTAATGACATCTGATTACCAGGAAAGTCCAAATGGGTAGAAGCCCATTTTCAGCTGAGGCCCAAGGAGAAATGCTCCAAATTATAAAACTTGTTCTAAAAATATTTTTAATAATCTTCAAAATTAAAACAGACAATATCTGCAGTTTAAATAATTAACTACTTTATTTAAAGAAAGGCTGGTATCATCACACAATATTTTAATCAAGTGCCATCATACAAAATATCTTAAAGAAGAAACTACTATTAATACTTTTCCTTCCAAATTATTTAACACCTTGTATACAACGATAATACACAAAACTGAAAAGTAATGCCCAAAAAGTTAGGCAAAGCAAATGAAACTGACACTGGGGAACACCTTTTTGAAAACTGAGATAGGTACTTGTTACTTGGTATAGATGAGAGCTCAGTGAAGTTGCTTGCACAGATACCTCACCAAGTCTTACCACTGCAGCAGCTGAGAACTCAAAACCAAAAGATATGGCCAAGGGATGATGGCTAGATGATGTACACAGATCTACAACTGACATGAAGGTGAAATCGAACTCAAACTGAAACATAATTCCTGATTATGTGGTAAGAATTACTACAGTTAATGATTCAACATGAGCAGGCTAAGAAAAAAAAGCAATTTGGGAAGAGCAGGCTGCCACCAGTGGACATCATCCCTTAGACAATACAATGGTACAGTGTTTAATAGAAGCACTTTTTCTATAAGAATCCAGCAGGTATACATAAATTCAACTTGGTCAGATACTGATTTTTAAAAATTAAAATTCATGTTAACCCATGGTTTTGCTCTGATAAAGCTTTTAATTAAACATAATTTGGAAATAGATGTTTTAAGGGGCGAATTGTTGAATATCGGCCGTTAGATTACCAGTACAGGATATTTTACAATGATGTATTGAAAGGTACTGACTGTAAATGCAATACAAATTTGAAAAGGAAACAAAAAGAAATTAGCAGGGATATTTTACAATACAAGGAGAATGTAGCTTATTCTGTTGGTAAGGGGTCAAGGGCCAAAAAAACAGGAGAAGATGGTCCCATTTTATCCCCACAAAACAATACAGAATATCCAGTGGCTGATTCTGGTACTACAGGCATCAATTATGTTGAAAAAAATAACGGTTAAGTGACCCGTGATTTTGACTGGAATGATGAGCAGGTTTTTCATCCAGTACTCAGATTAGAACATTTAGCAAATCGATCCAGACAACCTTTATAGCTGGGGTCACTAATGACTTTGGTCATAGGCCGCCATTACTCCACCCTGGGAGCAACTAAAGGAAAGTGAGGAAATGGAGAAGTTAATTACCAATAATGTAATTGATACTGTATTCTCCTTAGACACTTTCAACATTTATAACTACACAAACTGTATGCTGGATTACTTTCGTTTCATTAAGGTTTTCAGTTTGTACCTTATAAACATTGGGACTTGGTGGACATTAGAATGGAATTTAAACTATTTACCAGAAAACAGAATTTAAGCATTAGTTTTGACAACAATGATGCAACCAAAATGATTTCACCTAGGTAAGTCCAGTTTATTAATAAAAAGCACATACAATCCACTACTGTACCCACTAATTTATTCCTTTGAACAAGCTGTTTTAGATGATTTATATCGGCTTGAAAATTGTCTTAAGATATCTAGCTGTGGTTATAATTTAACTGAACAAGTGAGAAAAATCATGTATGAATTACTTAAAGGCGATAATTTAAGAATCATGAAACTGAACAAGGGTGGCGTCATGGTTTTGTTTAATACCTCTGATTATTCCAACATTATGACTAAAAGTACTATTAGATTCTAATACGTATTTGCCTGTTTCTAGGAATTAACTTAATATTGCGTACATACGGATAGATAATACACTAGATAGAAGATGCACTATTAAACAACAAATTGGACCCTGACTTGTACAGTACTTTAATGGTCTCCAAACCTATAATTCCCACAATATTTGGCATTCTGAAAGTTCAAAAGCATATATAAAAAACACATTTCATCCTATAGTTTCAGCATAGGGTTCAAAAACATACTCCTTAATCACCTTAATCAACAAGAGGTTAAAACCAGAATATGACAGTACCAATCACTTGCTGAACGATTCATGGGATTTTCTTGGTCATTTGAAAGACAGCTTATAGAACAGAAATTTGCAGTTTTTGACCATAAATATAATGGATTTATTTTTCTGTATTCCCCATGAACAGGGTATAGAATTTTTTCTTGACAGTATGTTGGATTACGATTTTTTAATGGCAGACAATTTGAGTTATTATGGAACTGATTAGTTTGGTTTTGTACTAACAATTATATTTACTTTGAGGGAAAATTTTATAAACAAATCAAAGGTGTAGCCATGGGCACTGCATGTGCTCCCAATTATGCCAATATGATACTGATTTCCTGGGAGAAATGTTATGATTTCAAGTGTGATTTTTTTTTTAGACACATTAAGTTGCACGTACACTTTTTAGATGATATTTTTGTTCTTTGGGATGGACTGGAGGACAAAGTCATGAAATTTGTATCCTATTTAAATGGAACCACAGATTTTTTAAAATTTACTTTTAACTTTAGAAATACCCACATCAATTACCTAGCTGCTAATTTCACACACTGAGAAAGGTTTTAAATCACAGATATATAGGAAGCTCACATTTAGTAACTCTTATTTACATTAAAAGAGTGCACATCCTAAACATCAAAAAAGGAATATTGTCAAAGGGCAATATGTTAGAGCAGTATGAATGACATTGGAATATGAGGATATGGTTATAGAGTTGAACAACATTACACATGTTTGTGAACAAGAAGTTATGTACTCACCATAACGTTCGATGTATGTATTCTGTCTCGCCTCACATTCTTACCCATGGGGTCGGAGCCGAACCTCGGCTCCGACTCGGCCATACTCTAGCTCAAAGTCTTTCAATTGGCTGGGCAAAGAGGTATCCCATGCTGCACTGCTCCCTTACCCCAGATCTTGCTTGCTGCAAACTCAATCACTCTATCACTCTCCTCTCATATACATAACACATAGAGAAAGAAACAACATTCCAATAATAAAAGGAGTACTGAAACCAGAACTGACCACTAGGTCCTCCAGGATGGGGGAAGGCAGGAGGGTAAGTAGGAATGTGAGGCGAGATGGACTACATATGTTGAACGTTATGGTGAGTACATAACTTCTTGATGTTATGTAGTCCAATCTCGCCTACATTCTTACCCGTGGGACAGCGTCCCTAGCACCTGAACCCTGGGAGGCTCAGTGGAAAATACTCCTGAGCACTGTGGAACCAAAGGAAGATCTGCCTCTGGATACCAAATCCAATTTGTAGTGAGTAATAAAGGTGTGAGGAGATGCCCATGTAGCCGCAGCACAAATATCATCCATAGACATCCTAGCCTGAAATGCTGTAGAGGTAGACATAGATCGGGTAGAATGAGCCTTCACTCTAAATGGTAAATCCTTACCACCTGAGGCATAAATGAAGGAAATACAACTAGAGATCCATCTAGACAAGGTCACTTTGGAAACAGGAGACCCAATCTTATTTTCTGAAAATGAGACAAATAGCTGATCCGATTTTCTAAAATCCCTCGTTCTATGCAGATAAAAAACAAACTGCCTGTGAACATCCAGTTGGTGAAATTCAAATTCTGCCCTATTAGAGAACTCTGGAAAAAATACAGGCAGTTCAATGGATTGGTTGAGATTACTAACCGAAGCCACCTTTGGCATAAATGAAGGGTTTGGTCTGAGGGAAACGCTGTCCCTGTGAAAAATCAAGTAAGGCGGTCTGATAGACAATGCTTGGAGCTCCCAGACACGTCTAGCTGAAGTGATGGCTACCAATAGTTTTCCAAGTCAAAAATGTTAGTTTACAAGTAGCTGTAGGCTCAAAGGGGGAAGAGGTGAGACATTGTAGCACAAAATTTAGGTCTCAAGGTATGACTGGGTCGAAGACTGGAGGGCGAAGCAGCTTAGTGCCTTTTAAGAATGCCTTACATTGTCTATGCGCCATTAGGCTGGGTAAATTAGCGACGTGAAAAGTGGAAATAGCGGCCAACTGTACTTTAATGGTCGCGGCTGCTGACCCGATTGAAAAGCATGGAGAGAAATTCCAGAACTGAAGAAATTGGAGCTGTATAAGGATCAATTTGTCTCACGTGAGCCCAGATGGAGAATCTTTTCCATTTACTGGAATAAATCTTTCTAGTCTAAGGCTTATGGGAAGAAGACAGAATATGAATCACTTCCAGAGGAAAATGATGAAGCATGACTAGTGATGGAAGTGGAGTAGCCAGGCTGTGAACCGGAGGGTCTGAAGAGAAGGATGGAACTGCCCTGACATACGAGTCAGAAGACCTGGCTGTGGGTCCAGAATCCAGGGGGCGTCCATGAGATAGGGATAAAAAAAGGGGAACCAAATTTGACAAGGCCAGTGTGGAGCTATCAGAATTATTCTGCTTCCCAAGGATTGTGATTTCTGTCAACAGAGGAACAGGAGGGAAGGCATAAAGTAGACCGGAGGGCCAATCGTGAACTAGAGTGTCCCTGGGTGATTCCCCCGGAGGGGGGGATATTGGTGAAGAAGCTGCTGCACTTGGTATTGAGGGGACTGGCAAATAGATCGCAGCAAGGCTGACCCCATCTGCGGAAAATCTGCTCCGCAACTCGACTGTTCAGGGACCACTCGTGAGGCATCAGAATAGCTCTGCTCAACCTGTCGGCGATCACGTTGGACTTCCCCAGAATGTGCGTTGTTACAAAAAAACGTTGGAAAGACATTGCCACACTCAAATGGCCTCTCAGCAAAGGGGATATGACTTGGTTCCTCCCTGTTTGTTCAGATACCATACCACCAACATATTGTCCGAGTGGACCGCAATTATCCCGAGAGGAAGAAAGCTCTGAAGTGCTTGCAAAGCTAGTAGCACTGCTCTCATCTCCAAGATATTAATATGCAGATGTAGCTCGTGTTCCTGCCAAGTGCCTTGGACCGTCCTGCCAAGATAATGGCCCACACCCCATCTGGGAGGCATCCGTGGTCACTGTGGCAACAGGAGGGGATGGGGTGAAGAGTTTTCCTGCATTGAGGTTGCTGGAGTGAAGCCACCAGCGTAGATCTTGCTTGCATCTGTCTGTGATCATTATGAGATGAGAAAGCGGAAGATGCTGTAGAGACCACTGGGCAAAGAGCATCCACTGAAGGAGCCTCATGTGAAGCCTCGCAAGGGGAACCAGCATAATTGTTGCAGCCACAGTCCCTAACAATTTGAGAACTGTTTTTGCCTTCACTCTTTTTAGAGGGAGCAACGCGTATACATGTTGTTGCAAAACTTGAAGCCTTTCTTGTGGTAAAAACGCCCTCATGAGCACGGTGTCTAACTCAGCGCCTATAAAGGAGACATGCTGCGAGGGCAACAAGGCACACTTTTCCCAGTTTAGAGTGATACCCAATTGTTAACAGCTTGACAGTGGCGTCTCGGGTCTGTAGTAGTAGATGCCTGGTGGTGGCAGAAAGGATCCAGTCGTTCAGGTACAGAAACACTTGGAATCCCTGATGTCTCAAGTGAGCCGTCACCACTGCCATACATTTGGTGAACACCCTGGGGGCTGTGGTGAGACCAAAGGGCAGGGCACAAAATTGAAAATGACTAGCTCCCAGCCGGAAGCTTAGATGACTTCTGGATGCCCTGTCCATCTTTATGTGGTATTAAGCATCCTTGAGGTCGATGGAGCACATCCACACTTCTTTTCCCAACAATGGGAGAATAGATTGCAACGTGACCATTCGGAACTTGGACTTCTTCATGTGCAGGTTCAAGCAGCTGAGATCCAAGATGGGTCTCAGGTCCCCTGTTCTTTTCGGCACCAAAAAGAATCTGGAGTAAGTCCCTAATTTGATCTGGTCTGAGGGAACATGCTGGATGGCTCCTTTTTCTAGCAGCTTTATAACCTCTGAAGCTGCGGAATCCTTTTGATTGGGTGGAACATCTGGGATTCTTTTGATCAGTGGGGGGGGGGGGGCAAGATCAGAGCCGATAAGCCAGGATGGGCTATCAAACGGCGCCGACCACTCTGGCTCCGAAGGCAGAGATTTGCTCGGAGGAGGTATTGACGATGGATGGGTGACGGGCTCCGGAGCCGACTGGGCTGTAGCCAAAAGCAATTTAGCCAGCACCGGTGATTGAAGCAGTCTCTGTACCACTCTATCCACATCAGAGAGTGTCCTGGAGGACCTAGAGGACAAGGCAGGAGATCTAGACCTCCTCTCTGAAGGAGACCTGCGAGAAGGAGAAACCGGTCTAAAAACTGGGGACTGGCCCCGAACTAGTACCTCTGACACTGGCTCTGAGAGGCTGGGAGCCAATGTAAGTTCTGTCAGTTGGCAAGGTTCCTTCGGCACCAAAGACAGTGGAGCTGAGGATGCCACAGTAGACTTAGTAACTTTCTCCGGAGGCTCGATAAGACAGACGGAGCCAGAGACAGTTTTATTGCTTTAGATGTTTTGTCTCTTTTAGAGGGAGAGGACTTAGCACTAGAAGACCTCTCCAAATCTTCCTCGAAAGAGGGTTTCAGTAGTCCCTTCAGAAGTAGTTTGTGCTTCCTTTTTTGAAGAACACAAGGGCTGAATGCATGACAGAATGCACAAGACTCCTGAAGGTGTATAGCCTCCAAACAATAAACACACAGAGTGTTCCCATCAGTAATGGACATCTTGTACCCACATTTACTACATTTCTTAAAGCCCAAAGGCTTATGTTCTTTTGTATCCTTATACATGGTCGGCAGGACACTAACACAACACAACAGTAAAAGACACCAGCAACAAGCGCGGGAAGTAAACTAATAAATACAGACACTACACAAGGACCTCTAACTCAAACGGTCCTGACAGAAAAACAAGGGAAAGGACCAGGTCCTCTAATTTAAACGGCCTTAGCCCAGAGGGTGTAGGTACCTAAAACAAAAAATGAACACAGAAGGGGAAAACAGATAACCAAGGGAGGACTAGGTCCTCTAACTAAAATGGGCTTAGCCCGTTAGGAGATAGCCGACGGGATACCAGACAAAAAGTAGACAAATGCCACAAAGGCCGTACAAAAAACGCTTCCACAAAGCAACAACACACACACCTAGTATTGAAAATAGCTTTTGGATCAAATTTTTAGTCAAAAATTTAGTCAAGAAGACAAAAAGTTATACTTAGCCACAGCCAAGAGTGAGACCACATCTGAGCTTTACGAGCTGCAAACGAGATCTGGGGAAAGGGAGCAGTGCAGCATGGGATATCTCTTAGCCCAGTCAATTGAAAGACTTCGAGCTACAGTATGGCCGAGTCGGCGCCGAGGTTTGGCTCTGAACCCACGGGTAAGAATGTAGGCGAGATTGGACTACATAACATCAGGGGGTTATCCCCCTGACTTCACAGGAGCTATTTGCCAATAGGTTAGGAATGACTGAGATAATAAATACCAACTCCTGTTGAGTAAGGGTCTATCAAAAAGAGGTGACTCTGAAACCCCAAGGATTTAAGGAATTTTAAAGAGCCATTGTAGTTCAAATGAACTCTGGTTCAAAAGAAATGAAATCCATTATTGCTAAAAAATGGAATATTTTTAAGGTAAATTCCTTGCTATATCGAGTTGTGAGGGATGCCCCAACCTTTGCATATAAAACTTCCAAGAATTTGAAAAATATTTTTGAAGCTTTACAGAACAGAGCAATAGACTTGCAATCTAAAATTAGGAGATCAGGGATGACAACATGTGGGTATAGTAACCAAAGTTCCTATACCTTTGGTAGGTGAGATTTTACATTTGGATCATGACAACACCAGCAGAGTTAGTCTAGGTAAAGGTAATTGTGGGTCTAAATGTGTGGCTTACATTGCTAAATATATGTAATGCCCGAGTTTTTACATCAGCAAAACAGAAAGCTGCTTGTGAAGTATTTATGAGCACCTGTAAAACATCAACAACAGGAATACAAACAATGCACTTTTCAAACATCTACAACTGAACACTGTTCAAATTTTAAATTTGCTATTAAAGAGCAGGTTATTCCCAGTTCAATGGGAGGTGACTGGGAAAATAGATTAAAAGCATCAATAGCTCTGGGTTTGAATGAAGTTACATCTATTGTACCTTTACTAAAAATGAATGCAATTAAATTTTAAGAAAATCAGTTTAAGTTAATTAATTGTAATTTTTGATTGGTTACTTTTGTCTTGACCTGCTTTAATGGTTATTCTTCTTTATATTTACAAGTAGACTCCCTCTTAACCGGTCTCACTGGGACTGGACCCATAGGCTGCGGGTTATAAATCAGCTAGAATAACAGGATTTGTGTTAGTATGTATTTTTCTAAAGAATATGAAGTCTAAAACTCAAATGTTTGTCATTATTTAGCCTAGAGGAGGCAGAAGTGCTGTTCTTTTCTGTTGTTTTTTGCTAGGGCTATGGCAGAAATTTAATGGCCTGTTAAAACAGAGGGTGGATAAGAGGGAGTCTAGTGTAGTTCTAATGAACTCCCAGTGATGGGGATGAAAGTGCTCAACTAATGAACAATGAAAACTATTTTAGATTGATGCTGACTTTGGTTTTGGAAAATACTACCTCTATTTATCCGGGCTGCCTGATTCATTAGTGTTCTTTTGAGTTTTTATTGGCCATTTAGGGGAGGTACCATTGAGAAGTCATCGCTTTTCACTGGATTACACAGCATGTAGTCACTTACCTTAATGATGTAAACATACTTTTCAAAGCTGTAGCACAAGTATAGCAAGCCATTCACTGCAGCCTGTTCAAAAAGCTTTATCATTGTTGCCATGGAAATGGCTTAAAATTTCTTAAATTTAAGAATCCTTAAGAACTCAAGGTATATTTAAGAATCTCTGAGAACTCGAGGGATATTTTCTGAGTCTCCTTCCTATAACTCTCTAGACTACAACCATGAAGCTAAAGTTAAGAACTAAATGACTAAAGGATCTGTTTAGGGAATGCGGCCTTGAAATTAAGACACTAACAATAGGATACATAAAAAATTCTATACAATTGCATAACTGGTACATGAATGAACTCACATTCCACAATCCTATTCAAGTCATCAACACCATGCTTGTGCTGTTTAATCTGAAATATGCAACAGCATACATAAAATATGTCACAAAATGCCAAAAGATATGTAACTAATGTCCTGTGGTCAATCCCAAGATCGAAGAACAGCAGATGGATGGAACACAGGCCTTCATCACAATCATGTGTAATCAGACAAGTACAGAATGAATAAATGTATTTTATTGATTTCATTCAAACTTATTAACTGTGATAGAGCACTGACCACAAAACACCTATTCCAGTCTCATCCTGGAGAATGCACTTAACTAATAACAACCATCCCAACCTGTCAGCAATATCAGTGCATCACCCAGTAGGACAGGCTCAAGCAACTTCATGAATATGACAAAGGGAAAAAATGGACAACTAGAAACAAACATGAACTAAACCACATTGCTGTGCCCTGTCCACTCATTGCCTGTGCAGGTATAGAAATTGTGGAGAAGCATGATGTGATCAGTCCATTCACAGTCTGGGTGCTATGCCACATGCACCACTTTATTCTTTGCCAGTACTGTAATGTACTACTCCCAAATGGTACGGCTACTGCACATTCTTTCCCTGATTGTGTACCCTACCCTTCCGCTAAAGTGGGATATCCATATTAAAATGGTCTGCTTGGAAATAGGTTTCCCCTCTGCCCCTGGGGCGAAACTGACCAGCAGCTGGTCAGTATTTCTGAGAGACTTGGTCCTATCCGGACAGTATCTAAGTTGTCTGTGTACATCCAGTGAATGAAGGATTCTTTCCCCCTATTTTGAGGGTTAGGAAAGAAGGTGGGAAGATGGATAAGCCTAAGTGTCACATCAGATACCACCTTAGACATAAAGGAGGGGTTAGTCCTAAGAGACACCCTGTCTGTATGGAAGACAATGAAGGGTTCCAATGGCCATGAAGGCCTGTAGCTCGGAAACCCTCCTGGCTGAGGTTATGGCCAGCAGGAAAGCAGTCTTCCAAGAGAAGTGTTTCAGCTCTCCTGAAGCAGCTGGTTCAAAGGGGGGGGGGTAAGGTAAATTTTTCCAAGACATAGTTCAGGTCCCACGCAGGGGTGGATGGTCTTCTAGGTGGTCTGATGTGTGATACCCCTCTAAGGAATTGTTTTAGCAGGGACAGGAAGAACAAAGGCTGCTCTGTATGGGACTGGGCAGAGACAGCAGAGGCATGAACTTTGATGGAAGAGTAAGATGATCCTTTTTGGACTAGCTCCGCTAGGTAGTCTAGAATCAAAGCGAGGGTGACAAAGAGCTGCTTGTACCTTTAGTTTGGCACCAGGTATTAAATCTTTTCCATTTTGCAGAGAAGGATTTCCTGGTGCTGGGCCTCCTGGCCTCTTTAATAATATCCAGGACCTGCTTGCTCAATGGTGGGCTGGTATCCACCTCTGGTGTATAAGCCATGCAGATAGGCTGAGAGTTTGCAGACTGGGATGCAGTACTGACCCTTTTTCTTGGGTTAGTAGTCCTTCTGTGACAGGCAGGTTCCTGGGTGGCTCCTTGGTCAGGCTGAGTAGCAAGGGGTGCCAATGCTGCCTGGGCCAATTCGGAGCAATGAGTACAGCTCTTGGCCCTTCCTCCCTGATCTTTAGCAGTACCATTGGGATCACTGACAAGGGAGGAGGGGTAGACAAATAGGTTTCCCCAGTGGAAGGAGAGCGCAGCCACCTTCCAGACTCCTGGGCGGAACTCCCTGGTGCAGAACTGGTCCAACTGTCTGTTCTCTATGGATGCGAAGAGGTCTACCTCTGGGGTCCCCCATATTTGGGTGATGTTGAGGAAGGTCTCCCTACAAAGCTGCATTCATGGGGGTCCAGGACAATTCTGCTGAGGTGGTCTGCTAGGGTGCTGTGCTCACCTGGGATGTACTGGGCTATCAGAAGTAGGCCAATCATAGAGGCAGTCTGCCAGAGTAACATGGCTAGATGACAAAGGGGGTAGGAGTGTGTTTCCCCTTGCTTGCTGATGTACCACATGACTATGGTATTGTCTGTTTTGATGAGGAGCACCCCTGGTTTTAGGTGGCTCTTATAGGATGTGATAGCCTTCAGTACCATTATCATTTCCTTCAGGTTGATGTGGAGATCTAGGTTCCTAAGGTTGCAGGTGCCTTGGGTGCACATCTCCTACGTGGGCCCCCCAGGCCACATCTGAGGCATCTGTGGTGATGGTCTGGCCATGGGAATGAATGAGAAATGGTGGGTCCTTGTTCAGGGTACAGACTTCTTCCCACCATAGGAGTTCCTCCCTTAAGCAGGGAATCAGAGGTAGTTGTAGCTCCAGTGTAGTCTGTCCAAGTGCACCAACAGGATGCAGGATGCCATGTACCCCAGAGCTTGCAGAAACTTCCTTGCTGTGAGGTGTGTCCTGTGAGCTAATTGGGTTAACTATTGGGGTACAAAATTGTTTTTCTGGAGAGAGGAAGGCTCTTTGGGTGGATGTGTACAGGAAAGCTCCCAAGAAGGTGATTTGTATTGTGGGCTGGAAATGGGATTTGTCCTTGTTGACGGTAAATCCCAGAGAGGTAAGGAGGGTTAGGACAAAGTTGAGGTCCTGCAGGAGATTTTCCCTGCTGTCTGACTGGATGAGACATTCGTCTAGATAGTGGTAAATGTGTATGTTTTTCTGCCTGCAAAAGGCAATGACAGGGGCCAGGCATTTGGTGAAAACCCTGGGAGCAGTAGATAAGCCAAAGGGCAGAGAAAAGAACTGAAAGTGTTGTGAGCCTGCCCTGAAGCAAAGGAACCTTCTGCAGGATTCCCTTATAACGATATGGATGTAGGCATCCTTCAGATCTAGGGTGACTAGCTAGGCATTTGGAGTCAGCATTGGCAGGAGTTTTTAAGAGTGTAAGCATATTGAATTTTGGTACTAGCAGGGAAAGGTTTAGTGTGGATAGATCTAGAATAGCACACCAAGTGCCCTCTTTCCTGAGTACTAGGACCAATCTTGAATAAAACCCTTTTTCATCTTGTTCCTGAGGTACAGGCTCCACTGCTCCTTGAGCACAGAGTTTCTGAATCTGGCTGATTTGCCGGTATGTCTGGGTACCTTGTTAAGCTTGGGTTCTCTTTGAATGAGAATCTGCATCCTTGGGAAATGAATTTTAGGGTCTACTGATCTACTGTGATGGTTTGCCAGTTGTCATTGAAAAGGGATAGCCTTCCTCCTAACCTTTTGGGGGGGGGGGGGTGGAGTCATTATAAGTCCTTCGGGTAGGGAGTAGACTTGGATCTCCCTGCCCCGTGGGGTTGTAGAAGTCGATTGTCTGGGCCTCTGCTGGCCTTATAGTTGCTGGTGGGGGGGGGGGGCTATCTCTGCACCATTTCCTTTGCACAGGCTTAGATTGGGAAGGAAAGGACCAGTGTTTGGTGGGAAAGTTCCAGGTGAATCTGGGAGGTTACACCTGGAGGAAATCTTTTACTGTCTGCATGGAATTGGCCTTATCCTCCATTTTCTTAATCACCTCATCCGCCTTAAATCCAAACAAACGGTCCTTATATAGGGGGCTGTCTAGGAATTTGAATTTAATATGATCAGGCAGAGGCTGCTCTTTCAGCCATTCATGTCTCCTAATGACTGACCCCGAAACAGCAGCCCTGCTAGAGGCTTCTAGGACATTGAATATGCAGTGGAGGTAATGCTTTGCCACTTGAGAGCTTGAGTGTAAGAGCTCTCCCAGTTCTCTGAAAGTTGAATTGTCTGGTAAGGAGGACATTTTCTGCTTTAATAGTTCCAGCGTATGTTATTTAAGCATATGGAACTGACAGTTAAAAGCTCGGACAGCTAAGGTAGCAGAGGTGTAATAGGGCTCTGCTATCCTTGTCAAAAGGTAATGGATTTTTGGAGGAACTGGGCCTAGCCCCTTTGGGCCCCTAGGTGATGACCTATGGGTCAGCTGCAGGGTTCTTGAATAAATATTTGTGGGTGTCTGGCACCCTGTAATACCGGCCAGGCTTTCTGGGTGCAGGAGGTAGGGCATTAGGGGTGAGGCTAGACTCCATAAAGACATCCTCTACCACATCCAAAATGGGAGGAGTGGCTAAGGGTTTATGCTGGAGTAGGTCCAGAAAGTCTCTTCTTAGACTGGGGATAGTGCTGAGCTTCCCAGTGGAAGTGTTTCCAGGGGGTATGTAAGGTCTCTCCAAATGACAGGCCCTCAGGGGGGGATGCAGATGGGATGGATTCCTCTGCATCAGAATCCTCAAAGGTAATTGTCAGAGTACAGAAAGTCTGATTCTTCAGTGTCAGGTTTGTAGAGAATCTCTGGTGAAAGGTCTCTTTTTCTTTTGGCTGGGGAAGTCTGATTACGTCTGATGAGCATGATCAGATCCTGAGCCATCTTAAGAAGCTGCTGTGACTGAGCAGGCTGGGCTTGAGGAAGATGGTGACTGGAAATTGCAGAAAACGTTCTTCTAGGAGTTCGCTTGCTTTTATGCCTCAGTGTTTTGATGGGCCTGGGTGCGGCTGTGGTTGGTGGCATGGCCATCAGTCTTTGTCTGGTGTTGGTTATCCGAAAGGTCTCCTCAGAAGCCGGTGCCTGCAGAGCAGCTCTGGACCCAGCCACGAGGCTGACAACTGAAGTCTTGACAGGTGTAGTCTGATTCGGTGGTGTAATGGACTCCAAATAGGTCTCGGTAGAGGCCTGCGGTGGCTGTGTGACTGTCATCAGGGCTGCGTAAGGAGCCTCGCTGAATTCCGCTGTGCTACTGGCTGACTTCAGGTTAGAGTCATCTGCAGGCCTAACATTTTGTGGTCTGTCCCTTTCTTTGTCTTTTCTCTTTTTGGGGATATCCACTGGAGACTGACAAGATGCAATTTCATACTGAGAAGGACTCTCCCTAAAATGTCTAGCTAAAAATTCGGCTCTATGGTGGATGGTCCTAGCGTTAAATAGAGCACAGAATCAACATCCGGGGGCATCATGGTCTGGGCCTAAACGAGTTACACACAGGTTATGGAAGTCTAGTTGTTGTATTTGTTTTCCACAGCGGAGACAAATTATTTACTTTTTCGAACATCGGTTAATGCAAGAAAAAGATCCCCAACGGGGGACTTAGCGTTAGCCATTTTTCTTCTTCACTCTGGCAACGGCCAACCAGCGCACATGCAAACTGCTTCTGCTTTGGGCTCCACAGCAAGAAGGACTGATGTAATGGTGTCGGCTCTCTTGCTTTATATCACTGATGATTTGACGTCGGTCCCTGGTGACCTGCAGCCAATCCAAAAGGGATACTCTTTACTCTGGTATTAGGGCCGGCTGAGGGCTACCCAGTAGGGCTAACCCACAAGTGATGACTGCAACAGTGAAACACGAAGAACATGCACAGTACATCTATCTCTGGGGCACAGGAATCAGTAGGCACAATGGTTCAGAAGAGACTGGAAACAAAAGTCAAACTGTGAGGGAGTCCTCATGGGGTGAAGTGAACATATCCAATCACCTTCAGAGCCTAAGGGGTTGAAATGATCCCATTTCAATCTGGGTCTTGAGAAATTTCTGCATAAGCAACCCAGGTCCGGTTTAAACATACTCCCATAAGACCTCACGAATTGCATGGGCATGGCAGAGGAAGGTCTAGAAGGAAAACCTTCTACTTTGTTGCTAGTTTGTATTCTGGGAGAGACCTTTATTGCGACAGTTTGTAAAATTCCTGTATCAGGAGGAGATGTATAGGTAGGAGTGCCTATTCTAGGCACTTCAGAAACCAAGGTCAGAGCCAAAGAGTTGGCTGACCACTTCTCTGGATCCGAATCTTTAGGTTTGGATTGTCTCACTCTATTTATTTTTTGACTTATGAATTTCTGGATCCGGTGGATGGAGGCCTTTTAGGATTCATTTATTCCACTGATCCACCAGTTCTCGAGGCCCAAGAGAAACCAACTCTCTCAGGGGACAGCCAAGTGGGGTATACTCAAAGGCAAACAACACAAAGGTTATGAAAATCCTGAAAAGAAATCCTATGACACTACTTAGTACATTTTTAAAACTGGACTGCTTCTCCATTCTTAACCCCACTTGTAACAACTATGAATCAACACTCTGCAGAGCGCTAAAAAGAATTACAAATGTATCACTATAAATACCACTACAACTGTGGCTGTAATAATAACTACATAAACTAATATAGTAACTGAAAAGCACACAGAAGACAAATGTTACACCACCACTGCTAGGTAACTACAAACTTCAATGATCTTCCAGAAAACTACCAACTGTACGAGGAACAGAACAAAATATGAGGCAAAACTAGGAGCATTCTCCAAAACAGGAGATAGTTCAGAGCTATGAAATTTCAACTCAGTTTCACAAAAGCAATATCCAGAATATTCTAAGGCTAAGAAAGTTAGGGAAGGAAGATGGCGATGAGTGCACAGGGCTTAAATTCAAGTGGCTTGAACAGAAAAGCTAGGAATTAAGTGAGAAAAAGAGCCAAATAATGAAGATCCTGACCTACACTATCTCATACACAATAATCTCACTAAAAAGTCACAAAGATAAAGTTTTTTTTAACCTGAAAATGAGATAGAGCACTTATTGAAAAAATATATCCACTGAAAAATGTACCTCTTCCTTTTCTGAAGAAATGTCCAGCAGAGGTCTTTATTTTGCCTCTGAAGAAACTGTCCAAAAGTAAACCAGACAAACTCCATACTACTGTATCTGTTATACTTTGTCTCAGAACTAATTCTTGCCAAACAGTTAATTCTGTCAGAGCTATTTCAATTCTATTATAACACAGCTAGACAGATGAATAGACTAAAGCACACTTAGTCTAAGACGTCACCCCCGAATGAAACAAACTGTCCAGTTTATATACTCTTTTCAACCAATGTTATTTTTAATGTCCTTGTGACTTGTTCTTCTGGTTTCTGTCTGTGTCATGAAAAAGTCCACGGTTACTTCATGCCCTTTTTTGGTCCTTGCTGCAGCTGAAGACTTCACAAAAGTCTCTCCGCGTCATCTGTGTCACTTGGCCTGTCTGCATTTTATTTATTTAATTCTGCATCTGAAAGCCAAGAAAGTCGACTTCCTTTTTTTCTATAACAGGATGCATTTACAGTATTGCCCACAGCTATATGTTATTAATATCTAAACTGAACTGTTCTTGCAAAGCAAGCATGTTGTTGTTTATCTTTCAGCTTTTTCCTGGTAAGGGATCACCACAGTGGAACTCCGGTCCGCTAATGATTGGCAGTAGATTTTTATGAAATGCCAAGGTGCCAGCTCGACGCCCAACCTTCAATGAAGACACGCCCATTTACGCACGCATGTCTTTCGAACGCTACCCAACCGCGGAGAGGACATGCAGACTCCACACAGAAGGCACTCCCAAGCCAAGCAGAGAATCGAACGGGAGAACCTCTTGCTGTGAGGTAACAATGCTATCGCCGTACCACCGCGGCATCATTATTTTGAAAACTGCTGTTTCGCCTTGCACATTTCCTTTCACTGTACACACAGTACATTGGGGAAAAGCATTTTAATTTACACAATATCTACCGATTCCCACTTTTTTATTTAAGATCCATGAAATTGTAAGACAATTTACAAAACAATACGCTCTTCAGTACTTTGCATCTCTCTAGCCACTGCTACATACGAGTCCTTTGCATTTATTTCTATTTCTTCATACACTGTACCGGTGTTAACAGTTGTAACTTAAGTAATGCTTTTATTAACACAGATTTTAACAAACATACAAACTGTTGTGATTAAGCAGATAATGACAATAAGAGCAATTAATGCAGAAATTATAGTACCCCATCATAGACACACATCCATTATTACTTATTTATTTTTAACTGTTTTTATGCTTACTTAAGCAAGTTGTCAGTCTTGCAGTTACACACAAGGATTCCAAAATCTTGTCAAGTTAACCGTTGCTTTACAAGGCAAAAACCCTGCATTAGAAATAAGCATATTTCTTTTGCATTGCATAATTTTATTATTGCTTTGGGAAAAGAATATTTTAAAAAAAGCAATTTATAAGAAAATGTGATCCTCTGTACTTAATAGCCTTTTTTCATTGTTAACAACAGTTACTTGTTTGACAGTTTTATAACACATTTGCTCTGTTATATCTGAGATAGCTCCATAAGTTGCATTTGCTATCAACTTTGTAACTTTCCATAACTTTCCATATTGCCTTAGTGGCACTATACCAGTGAAAATTTCAGTTTCTGAAACAACACCATTTCCTATGTCCAGCTGTTTTAAAATCTTTCCCTATTTTTTTTTTTTTTTTATCATGAACCTCCCTCTTTTCCTTGTGATTTTTTACCATCTCCTCTAGTAATGCGTGAGTAATTTTCATTATTGGAACTACATACTCTATGTAACAGAATTTCCTCTCTTTCATTTCTTCCTTAAAAGAAGTATTGTGTTAACTCCCATGCTGTTTTTATTTTATAGTCAAACTTTTTTACATGACCATATTTCTTTTGAAAACAGTATCCCTTTTCCTATTTTTATTAACTGTCAATGTTTTTTTATGGCTGATTGTTTTACAACTGTACTTTTATAAGATTTTTTAAACATAAAACCTGTATGTGTAACCTCTACAGTGACTGCATATGATGGTATTTTCCCTCTGTAAGGAATGTGGCTAAAAAGCCAATAATTTGACTTGTCACATGCCTTTGCAAACAAATTTTGCAAGTCCAAAATGTATTAAAATCCGGTATCCGATTATGTCCCTGTTCTCATGATTTATAATATCCGCGTATCTCTCCCCATTTTTTCTTTGCAACTGTTTTATTTGCATAGATTGCCTTGTTCTGTTTATAGATTGCTATTATAAAAACAAATTTAAACTTTTTAGACTGTCAACAGACTGATACTGTTTGTCTGTTATTAACTTACACTGATTTTTATGAACCAACATGGTGTGCTGCTTTTGCTTGGATTTTTATTAGCTGAAAAATGCTATTTGTAATGACTCTGTACTTTACTACCTGTATGTATTGCTGTGTATTATTACCCTGATGGCAGTTACACCAGTTTGACTAATGATGTTCTTGCTGTACTACTTTGTTTATAAGACTGTTTGCTGTTATATTTTACGTAAGACATTTTTTTGAAAATATGACATTACAGTCACTGTTTTTTACCAATATTGATCCTGGTTGCTATATGCATAAGCTGCCTTTGGAGACGTACTGTACTTTTAATGTGGGGGGGGGGGTTGACCCTCTCTTGTTACTACAGAACCTTTTGTTATTTAGGATTCATCATAGGTACTGCCTTAAATGTTACTCCATTTTTAGAAGTAGATGTGGACTTGCATACCCAACATTTAATTGCATTGTTTATTTGTATTAATTTTACTTTAAATCTGTATGGCTGTAGGTTATGTCTGTGTTTATTCTGAATTTGTCCTGGCTTATTAAACCAGTAAAATATTTTTTTGTCTTTTACTGTCCCCTTTGTTTAATTAACATTGAGTTTTGTATACTAACATTGTCTTCTACCGTTTTAAAACATCTCTGTACTTTGCTGCCAACTGATAACCTGTATTTTGTTAATTTATTGCTTTAATGCGTACTGCCTGCCATGATTTGGTATTTCATAAGGTATACTTTATTTTTTATGTATCCCTCTGTTTGTTCTTGTGATTGATTGTCCCTTAATGTATTTTTTTATCTTGATTTCTTTCACTATTTTGAGGTTTGAAGAAGCACTATTATAATGTGACCTATTTTCTTACAAGTATGAACTTTGTTGTGTATCTGTCTGTTTGTAAACCTGGTGGAGCAGAAGCTGCTCGTGTTTCCCCTGTGTTTACATCCCCTTTCTTTTACCACGTAGTCTACAAGCTGTTTTTTGTACATTTTTTTATGTGCACCTGCAATACTGCGTACTTTTTCATCAGACCATGTATTACATCCCCTTTCTTTTACCACGTAGTGTATAAGCTGTTTTTGTACATTTCCTATGTGCATTTGCAATACTGTATACTTTTTTAAACTGCCTAGCACTTAGGCTTAATCTCTGAGTCTGCAGCTGTCTGTAAGGCAGAAACTGATTTTAAAGCTGCACATGTATTTTGCAGAATGTCATTAACTGTCTTATGGAATTGCTTTAGCATAACATTTTGTCTGACCAAAACATTATTTTGTTTTTTCTGTTATGCTATTTAGACTATCTGTAAGTTATGTGAGTGTAGACACTCACCTGTTTTAGCTGCTTGGTTTGTTTTGCCATTTGCCAAAGCATTTACTGTAGTCTTTCCTGTATATTTTTTATGTGCTTTGATTTTGACAATACTAAACTTTTTTTTGTAAATTATTTTGGGACTTAACGTTTATAAGTCTTGTACTGGAGTATGTTTTAGGGGTTTGCCAACACTGTTGACGATTCCCCTTTCCCCTTCTGACCCAAACTGGCATGTGTAAATGCAAAAAAAAAAAACATTTAAATAAAGCATTATTTGAAATGGACCACACAGTGCATGTCAACCATTGTTTAAATGCCAACATATTGAAACAAAATTATGTTTTATTTTGTCTTGCCACTGAGGCAGAGTCTGTGCAGTGGTGGTGCTGCGGTAGTGTTGTCGCCTCACAGTAAGACACTGTCCGGTTCGAGTCTCAGTTAGAACGTCTTCTGTGTGGAGACATGCGTAAATGGGCGTACCTTCATTGAAGCTTGTGCGTCAGGGCTGGTAACTTGGCACGTAAAAATCAACTACCAATCATTAGCGGACCGGAGTTCTGCTGTGGCGACCCCTAACCGGGAAAAGCCGAAAGACACAACAACACTAAGATATATCAGCAGGAGAAATAATGAGAAGTTATGTACCTACCATAACGTTCCATGTTAGTTGTCTTCTCTCGCCTTCTTTCTTGCTAGATGGGTTCGGAGCCGATCGTCGGCTCCGACTCGGCCACTTACTAAAGCTCGAGAGCTAATTTTACTGGCTCGAGGCAACCCTGTATCCCATGATGCTAGGCAATAACTCCCCAGATCTCGTTTGGAAGCTGAAAAACCTAGCATAGGCCAATAAAATAAAAATCCTCCAACTGGAAGGAGGAGGAAGAGGGATAAAAACCTCCAAGATAATTATTTACACTATATATATATATATCCTAGGACACCTAGATGGTGAAACAAGGGAATATAAGGACCCTTCAAAGAAGGGAAGATCTTCTCGGTCTGTCCAGGCTAGGGGGGTGATGGGTGGGACGCAAGAAAGAAGGCGAGAGAAGACAACTAACATGAAACGTTATGGTAGGTACATAACTTCACAATGTTAAGTTGTCAATCTCGCCTTCATTCTTGCTGGATGGGACCGCGTCCCTAGCACCTTCACCCTGGGTGGCTCATTGGAACAGACTCTTGAGAACGGTGGAACCAAATTTTGCTCTGTCCCTGGAGGCCACGTCCAATTTGTAATGTGAAACAAAGGTATGAGGAGAGGCCCATGTGGCTGCCACACAGATAGTGTCTATTGGTAGTCTAGCTTGAAAGGCTGTAGATGTAGCTAGTGCTCTAGTTGAATGGGCTTTTGGCTTAGAAGTTAATTCTCTGCCTCTGAGTTGATAAATAGATGTAATCACAGAAGACAGCCACCTAGCTAGGGTTACCTTAGATACAGGAAGGCCTTTCTTATTTTCTGCATATGATAAAAACAGTTGATCAGACTTTCTTATTTGTTTGGTTCTATCCAAATAGTATCAGAGCTGGCGGTGAACATCTAGATAATGTAGCTTTTGCTCCGCTCTATTAGTATAGTTTGGGAAAAAAACTGGGAGATCAATTGATTGATTTAAATTAGTCTGCGAAGCCACCTTGTGTAAGAAAGATGGATTAGTCCTTAGAGAAACTCTGTCTTTATGGAAGATTAAGTAGGGAGGACGAATGCAGAGGGCGTGAAGCACAGATACTCTCCTAGCAGAAGTAATGGTGACTAGGAAGAGTGTCTTCCAGGAAAGAAATTTCAATGAACAGGAGACCGCAGGTTCAAACGGGGGAAGAATCAAGGATGTTAAGACTAAATTAAGATCCCACTGAGGTGGAGGCTTAAGTAAAAATACACCTTTAAGGAAAGCTTTGCAAAGCTTATGGGGCATGATGTTGTGGTCCGATAAGCCTATATGAAAATTTGATATGGCTGCCAACTGAACTTATACTGTAGTGGCAGAAGAGCCTGAATGAAAAATTTCAGCTAGGAAGTCTAAGACCGAATGAATTGGGGCAGTAACGGGATCTATATTCCTTGTCTTTGCCCAGAAGGAGAAACGTTTCCATTTACTAGTGTAAATCCTTCTGGTGGAAGATTTAAGGGAAGCTACTGTGATATCCCGGACGGGATTAGAAATCATAGGAAGCCTGGCTAAAGATGGAAGTGGAGCAACCAAGCAGTGAGGTTGAGAGAATGTAGGGATTGGTGCAGCTGCCCCGACTGATGGGTCAACAGATCTGGAGCTGGGTGCAGATGCCAAGGCTGTACCAAGAGATAACGATGTAGGAACGGAAACCATATCTGTCGAGGCCAATAAGGGGCAATGAGAATCAACTTGGCTCTCAAGGCGGTTGCTTTCTGAATTACTTGTGGGATTAGAGGAAAGGGTGGAAAGGCATAGAGAAGTCCCAGAGGCCAATCTTGGACTAGAGCGTCTCTGAGGGGATGGCCTGGAAGGGGGAAGAGGATGAAGAAGTCAGGGCATTTGCTGTTTTGGGGTGTAGCAAAAAGATCGCAGCAAGGAAGGCCCCACTTCTGAAAAATCTCTTCCGCCACAGATTGTTTGAGAGACCACTCGTGCGGCATGAGTATGGCACTGCTAAACCTGTCCGCTATGAAGTTTGACTTCCCGGGGATATGCGTTGCTATCAAAAACCACTGAGAGGAGATCGCCAATTGCCAAAGTCCAAGTGCCTCTCGACACAGGGGATATGACTTGGTTCCGCCTTGCTTGTTGATGTACCACACTACGGACATATTGTCCGTTTCAATTGCAATAGTTCCTAGGGGAAGAGAGTTGTGGAGGGCTTGCAACGTTAAAAGCATTGCTCTCATCTCTAGGACATTTATGTGCAGGTGGCGCTCAAAAGGTTGCCAAGTGCCATGGACCATCCTGCCCTGAAAATGCCCCCCCCCCACCCGATCAGGGAGGCATCCGATGTCACTGTGGCGACCGGGGGAGGAGGAACAAAAGGTCTGCCCTGATGGACTTGAGGGGACAATATCCACCAGGACAGATGACTTTTGCAAGTTCGAGTTATCATGATCTCGTGGTGCATGGGGAGTTGCTGAAAGGACCACTGGGTAAACAGCATCCACTGAAGAAGACGCATGTGAAAACGCGCAAGGGGAAGAAGTGTTATGGCGGCTGCCATAAGACCCAATACTTTCAGGAAATACCTGGCCTGAATTTTGTCGCTCTGAAGAAAAACCTGGACATGATTTTGAATATCTAAGACTCTTTGGTCTGTTAACTTTGCTGAAAGTTGTACGGTGTTAAAGTTGGCACCTATGACGGTAATAGACTGACAAGGCGACAAGGCAGACTTTTCGAAATTTATAGAAATTCCTAGCCCTCTGCAAATGTGAATGGTGCAAGTTCTGGCTTGGAGAAGTTGATGCCTGCTGGTGGCAGTGAGGAGCCAGTCGTCTAGATATGGAAACACCTGGAATCCTTGCCGTCTCAGGTGAGCCATAACCGCTGCCATACATTTGGTGAACACTCTGGGGGCTGTAGTGAGACCAAAGGGCAGGGCTCTGAATTGGTAGTGACTGGCCCCCAGCCGGAAGTGGAGAAACCTTCTGGAGCGCCTGTGAATTTTGATGTGATAGTACGCATCCTGAAGGTCCACTGAGCACATCCAATTGTCCTTGCCCAGAAAGGGCAGAATGGACTGAAGCGTGACCATCCGGAATCTTGTTTTCTTTACAAACTTGTTTAGTTTGCTGAGATCTAATATTGGTCTCCAGTCCCCTGTCTTTTTCGGTACCAAAAAGAACCTTGAGTAGATTCCGGATCCTAGTTGGTCTGCTGGGACTGGCTGGATGGCTATTTTTGCTAGCAGTTTTGATATTTCTGATGCTGCTAGTTCCCTTAGACCGGGTGGAACGTCTGGAAGGGTTCCCGTTTGCTGAATTGGGGTTTAGATAAAGGGACTTTTGTAACCCTCAGATATGATAGACTGTACCCATTTGTCTTGAGTAAGGGAAAGCCAGGCTATTGGGTACAGCGACAATCTTCCCCCGACTGCCTCCGAAGGTGGACAATCGGGCAACATCTCAGGGATGCTGGAAGGGTTTGTCAGAGAGAGGCTCCCTGCTGCCCTGGTTCTGCGGACACCCACTGCCCCTAGGGCGGCGTCTGTTGTTGTTACCCCCTCTGCCTCTGGGGGTAAATTGACCTCTTGCGTCAGGCGTGACTCCTTGAGATTTGCGGAACCACATTTTCCCACCCTTCTGACCCTTAGGGTATGGTCTTGAAGGGGTGGAGAAACGGACTCCTATGGCAGAAAGAGTCTTGCCATCTTGTTCGCATCTGGTCAAGGTGCCTTTCACTTGAGGTCCGAACAAAGCTGAACCATCAAAAGGGGAATTTGTGAAGGACACCTTGAAAGGATCTGCGAAATTACACAGCCGCATCCAGGCATGACGGCTTAAGGCCACTCCTGTGCCTGCGGCCCTACTCGCTCCATCGGCTGCATATGAAATTAGACAAATGGAGGAGTTAACAATCGAGTTCAGGGTTCCAAGCTGTGAGTTTATTTTATCCTGGGACCCAGCAGCTGATGGATCCTGTAAGACTTCTCCCAACTCTTTGAGAATATCTCTCTGAAGGCGGATGAAGTGACACAAGTAATTCAGCGACCGCATGGCAAAGGTCGCTGAAGAAAACATCCGCTTACCGTACCTATCCATGGTCCTAGAATCCTTATTAGGAGGATGGATAGGTACTGAAGGATCAGCTAGTTCCTTCTTGGTGGCTGCAGCCACCACCATGGCATCCGCCAGTACACCTTTTGTTAGGAATTGCTTGTCAACTGGTGCTGTGATGAATTTTGATGGCCTCCGAGGGGTGGGTTCCACCGAATCTGGGGCCGACCATGCCTTCCGAGCCATCACTTCCATAAGGGGGTCGAAAGGCGGAGACACCCAGGAGGTGGATGGTCGAGAACCAAACGCCTCCAGGTACACCGACTTGTCCTCAGATGGATTAAGGGAAGACCAGTTCCCCCTCTGCTTCAGGATTTCTAGGATGTCTGAGAAAGAGACATCCTCAGAGGGGGACTTTGGGGATCCCTCCGACTCATCCAAGTTGGTGTCAGATGTAATGGACTCAGGGGAGTCCACATGCTTCTTCTTACATATCCTCTTACGTGGAGGCTCCTCTGACAGGTCAGGAGGAGCCTCAGAAGAGGAAAAAATTCCCAGTGGGGAAACCTGAGGTGTTGGATCTCTGGGTCCGGGAGCAAGAGAGTGGGAAGAGACATCAGCAGGCACTGTAGTGGGAGGAGCTGATGGTGCTGACCGTTGACTATGCCCTGGGGCTAGTACGCTCCTCATCACCTCGAAGGCTCCCCTATCAGAAAGGCCAGAGGGCCCCCGCTCCGAAGAGGTAGGAACCCAGGCCGCACCGACAGGGAAGGCTCCGAGGCTGATGTCGGGGCCGAGCTCACCAGCGCAGACGCTCCGAGAGGGAGAATGGGGTCGGACAGTGGTCCGATGCCACTTGCCCCCTCAGAGCCGACGAGAGAGATCAGGCACCCGGATCCGTCCAATGAAGGTATCAAGGAGGAGATCGGAGCGGAAGACGAAGGAGCCGAAGGGGGAGGTATCGGCTCAGACGCCACAACAGTCATGGCTCCAAGGAGCTCCGGCTCCGAACTCTGAGGGAGAGTTGAAGGAGGAAATTTAGGTGGAGTCGTAATAGCTACCATCTGATGAGATGGGCTAGAGATCATCTGGGCCAATGCCTGAGACTTTAACAGCCTACTTACCACTCTCTCAAGGTCGTGATCTGAAAGTCTGGATGACCGAGAAGATCGGCTCAGATGGCTCCACTCCGGGAGCAGGGGAGACCTCGGAGCCGAACGGATGGACTCCAATGAAGGGGATCTTGACCTCTTCTTAGATGGAGCCAACGGAGCCGAGGACACGTTGGCTCCAGCCGGAGCCGACAGTGAAAGCATGGGCTCAGAGGTATCGGCACCAAGTGGTGCCGAGACCGGAACCTGCGACTCAAAAGGATCGGCTCCAGCCGGAGCCAATCTAGGCACAGACAAGGAGCCAGCAGCCGAAGGCTTAGTAGTTGGAGCCGACGGTTTTGCTGGTTTTGAGGGCCTCCCCGACGCAGACTTAGTCGGGGGGCCCTCGGGCTTTAACAAGCCCCTCAGTATAAGTTTGTTCCTGTGCTCCTGCAGGACTCTTGGACTGAATGCATGACATACTGAATAAGAGTCCTGCAGGTGCAGGGGTCCCAGGCAGTAAACACAAGAAGTGTGACCGTCTGTCAGAGACATTTTCTGACAGTACGAGTCACACTTCTTAAAGCCTGAGACCTTAACCTCTTTAGGTTCCTTCGACATAACAGTGTCGAGGGTTCCCAAAAGTAACAAAAAACAACAAACACACACACACTCTTAAATTATAAATTAATAATAAATTGTTAATAGGGATACTGACACACCCAAAAACTCACAGGATCCCTAAGAAAAAATAGGAAAGGGGCAGGCTTAAGGCCTAACCTAAGTGGAAGGGTGGGATACATAAGGAATAAAGAGGGAAGGTATATAAAAAGTAATAAAGTTAAGGGTAGTTACTCACTAAGAAAGAAATAACTATAAATTAACTCAAAAAGGGTGACTGAACTATCTATATGTAAGACTTACCAGGAGCCGGTAAAAAAACGCACCTCGCAAGCGAAAGCGGCAAACGAGATCTGGGGAGTTATTGCCTAGCATCATGGGATATAGTGTTGCCTCGAGCCGGTAAAATTAGCTCTCGAGCTTTAGTAAGTGGCCGAGTCGGAGCCGAGGATCGGCTCCGAACCCATCCAGCAAGAATGGAGGCGAGATTGACAACTTAACATCTGTCATTTCTGCTGAACCCTGCCCAATGTAAACCTTGATGGGCTTCTTTTAAACTTTCTTGTCAGATTAACCTCTGTAGTTTGTGCCCTTAGTAAATGTTGTTGGCCTCTATCTGATTGTTACATTAAACCAGAAATGTCAGAATAGGATATATTTTATGGTATGGCTTACATACTAGACTCCTGTGACAAAATAAACAGAAGTTAGGAAAGTTACTTTTACATTTACAAACACAACTGTTATTTAATGTCTGAAAATTAAACATTTTAGATTTACATTTTATGTTTAACACAGAAGGTTTAAACCATGCAAATTTATATATACAATATGTGGGCACTGTAAAGTTAACTGTCTGTACTCGCTTCCATGATATAACTGTGAAGAAAATATCGTAATTTATGCAGAAGACAAGCAGGTGATTAGGCTGAAGTCAATCTGGAAAAGGACAGTGTTTTTCTACAGATGAATTGTAGGTGGTCTGACGCAGGACAGCTTTCACGGCGGTGCTCTGTGTCCACCAACGAAGTACTGGAACCGTTTCTCTGTTAAAGCACTGGAACTGTCGAGATCGCATTGCTTTCAAGAAGGTGGCAAACAAGATCTAAGGCAGCTAGAAGGAATAGTGGGATTACGGGAATGAAGAATTCTTAAAGGGACACAAGGTTGAAGCAGTCTCTCTGCTAGACTGGAGCCAAGCGGGGGTTCAAATATCCACAAGTTGGATCAGAAGGACGGAATGAATAGGACTGACTATTATCTTCAGGGATTTATCAGAAAATGAAAAAATTAAAAGATGGCCTGGCAGTTAGTTGACTGAGGTGCTAAGCTCTTAATGAGCTGCTATTAGTATTGGAGGTTACAGGGTTTGATTCCTTCTAGCTCCATCTGCATAATGTTAGACTCTGAGCAAGTATTTAAGAAAGTGCTCCATAACAAAAAAAGGAAAGTCATACTTGCATGTATTTTCTGAACACAAATTACTATGGTGTACTAAAGACTGGCATTTCTTTTTTTTTTCAAAACAGGTTTATTGTTTTAACATATAAGAGAAATATCATAACAATTTTATACAAGTAATTAAAAATAGGTATTATTATAATATTCAACAAAACAACTAAAGTATTTACAAAGACATCCACTACAATCAGATCAATTAATTAAACTAAAATACCGTGCTATTGAAATTAGAATTTTTTTAACAAATTTTGTAAATTATCCCATACAATATAATATGATGTTTTTCTAGTTGTTCTCATTCTAATTGTGCTTATTTCCATATGGCACATTATATTCATAACATTTTTAAATTCATTGAATGAAGGAGGTGTATCTGAAATCCAATTTCTAGTTATTTTCCTGGCCACTGCTAGGATAGACCATAACAAGGGAAGCTTAACCTTTTTAACACATTGAGGTACAGGTGTGTTGAATAATATAAGAGACTTAGAAATAATGAAATTATCTGTAAAAAGAGCCTGCAAAAATTCATTAATTGACTTCCAGTATTCTTTCAACTTCATACAGTCATAAAACATATGAGCCCAGTCAGCATTAATTTCTACATTACATCTCTTACATAGATTATCTTTATTATTTATTTTATTCATCATCAAAGGTGTATAAAAAAGATCTATGTAAAATTTCCATGTATAAAGTCTCCAGACAATGGAAGATGTAGTTCTATAAGCAGATTCCAATATATATTGTTTATCTTGTTGAGTTGGTGGGTCCCCATTAATAGAGGTGAAATAATTCCAGTATGAATCTACACTGTAAAAAGTTTCTTGTCTGGTAATTTTATGTATATATGAAAGTTTACCTTTATCAGAAACTTTATGCTGTAAATTTAATATCAAGTAATCAATCAGTTTTGGAATAGATTATTTAACTGTTATAGACATTAGATCTATTCTATCAATGAGATGTTGTCTAAAGATCTGAACCTCTAACCAGCAAGTTTCTCTTAGACCAAATTCTTGTTTTAAGAAATCTAGATTTTTAACTTTATTATCAGATATCAGCTGATACCAGTACTTTAGATCATTATCTATAGCTAAATGAGCTCCTTCAGAAGTAGATGACATAAGCATACCCTGAGTATACATTATAGGAATACAATAAAATTCCATTCCCTATACTTAGGGTACATGAATATAAAGTTACGATAACTAATAATAATATTTAATGGGTAACAAACCATATGTTTAGGTGTAATAGGTGAAGTACAAAATTCCTTTAGCAACCACAACATGGAGTTATTTACAATCATATTTTTATGTGTTAAGGAGATTTTCATGAAGTGCATACTAATTAGCTCCCAATAATCTTTCCATTTTATGATATATGACTGATCTATTAATAAAGTAATAACTTTTATAATAGAAGAAATAATATATAAATTAAAGTCTGGAAAAGAAATACCCCTTGAGACCAGCTATTAGTATGTTTCTTTAATGCAATCCTAGGTCTATTAGGTGCCCATAAGAAATTTAACATTAGTGTATTCAGTTTCTTGATAATTATTTTTGTAGGTGAAAGTATTATTGATTGTATTAAGTATAAAATCTTGGGGAATATTATCATTTTAATAATTGTAAGTCTCTCCTCCATAGTAAAAAACATATTATTCCAGGTATTAAAAATATTTTGTATATTAAGAAAACAGGTATTATAGTTATTATATATAATAGATTTAATATCTTTAGATAGTATTATACCTAAATAAGTTATCTAACCTGAATTGGGTACATATTTAGTAAAATCACTAATGAGAATATTTTTTCGTGTATATATAGGTAGTATTTAATTTTTTCTTCATTGAATATTAAACCAGAAATACTTTTAAAATTCATCATTTTATCAAATAAAGACTGCATAGAAGAATTAGATCCTGCTGATGTAATTAGAACATCATCTGCAAAAGTTGAATTTTTGATGTTGTATTTTCTCTATTTCAAAACCCTCTATGTCAGTACTGTTTCTAATCAAATTAGCCCAAGGCTCCATTACTAAAGTGAATAATAGTGGAGAAAGTGGACATCCTTGCTTTGTACCTTTAAGAATGGGTATTTTTTGTGAAACATACGTTCCTACCTTAATATAAGCCAGTGTTCCTTTGTATAAATGCTCAATTAAATTTACAAATGCATCAGAGAAGTTTGTGCATTTCAGTAAGGTAAACAGATAGTCCCAACTTACTGAATCAAATGCTGAACCTATATCAAGACTAATAAGTGTTAAATCTTTCTTTTTCCTATTTGCAAAATCAATTAATGTTAAAGTTCTTCTTATATTATCAAAAGTATTTCTATTTACAATGAAGCCCGTCTGATCTATATCTATAATGCCGGGGATGATTGTCTTCAATCTATCAGCAAAAATACTCATAAACATTTTATAATCAACATTAAGTAATGAGATGGGTCGATATGAAGAACATCTAGTTGGATCTATTAGGTTTTAAAATTGGTGAAATAAATGTATATTGCCAAGATGGGGGGTTATTAACTCAGTTTGGGCCAAAACAAAAACCCTATGTATTAATGAATATGTAGTTTTAGAAAGGATTTTATACATCTCTGGTATAATACCATCATTACCCGGTGCTTTGTTTGATTTAAGCTTATTTATTTGTGTAATAACTTCTGTATATGAAATACTCTTGTCCAATAGTTTAATCTGTTGTTTTTTAAGCTTTTTATTCATGTTTGTGGTTATAAACTCCTTTATTTTATCTTTAGGTTCCATGTTAATGTTGTTATGGTTAATCTTGTGAAAGTGATTTCTAAATTCATCCAGTATTTCTGGTATACTAGAAACATTCTTCTTTTTCCTTAGAGAAAAGATTTCTTTGATATGGTTTTGTTTATTCAATCTTTTGTTTTATTTTTAAGTCTATGTAAGTATTTGGGGCTTATTGAATAAGACAAAACTTGTATTTCTCTAAAGTTATTTTAACTTTATGAGTTAAAATTTCTTTGTATTTCTCATTTAGTTTGTTTATTTCTTCAATAACTTTCTTGTCCATAATATTTTCTTTATTATTATGTTTATAAGAGTCTAATTTACTTTGAATATCTAACAATTCCTTATCCCAAGATTTCCTTTTATTATTATACCATCTGATACTTTGTCCATATAGATATGATTTTAAGGCATCCCAAACATAGACAATGGAGACTTCAGGAGTATTATTTATGTCTAGAAAATGTTGTACTTCTGAAAGTATATATTCTTTATAGTCTTTTAGCTGAGTTAAGTATGCTGGTATCCTTTTGATCTGAACATTATGAGTATTTTTATCATGAATTCAAAACAATTGAGTTATGATCAGATATAGGACATGAAATGATTTTGGAATTAATTAAATCTGTTACCATCTGGTTAGAAATAAAGACCCTATCTATTTTTGAATAAGTTTTGTATCTGTTAGAAAAAAGGTGTATGGTAATGATTTTGAATCTATCTGATTATTAATATCATTCAAATGATAAGAATTAGCAAAATCATTTAAATGTTTTGCATTAGATGTAATTCTTCTTTTCCTTATAGTGGTAGTATCACTTTCATGTAGTATACAATTAAAATCACCAGCTAAAATAATATCCCTATAGAGAATGATATGATCTTATCAATATGATGTTTCACTGTATTAATACCAATTCCAGGTATCCAATATACATTAATTAAAGTGTAAGTCTTCCCATTAATTTGTATTGTAACCATACAAAACATTCCTTTGTCATCCTGAAAAGACTTAATGGTTTTAGGAATGGGCATACTTTTATTCCATAAAATAGCCACTCCTCTTTTTTCTGAGTGTGCTCTGAACTAACCAATACTGTATACTTATTAGTGGCTAGTTTATCAATATCTTTTTCAAGAGATGGGTTTCTTGCAGGAAGACTAGATTGGCCTTGTGTAAATTAATGTATCTTATTAGGCTTGCCCTTTTACACGGATTATTCAATCCATTAATGTTTAAAGAAATTCCTTTTAAAGATGTCATTTGGCATTTTTAAAACTCAAGAATCTTATGATCGAAATAACAAATAACAAGATAAATAATGTTACATCTCCTCTTTTAGGTGTACCTTTAAATATAGCTGTATTTATTAAATCTCTTATGGGATTTTGTATAGGATTCAATTTTGTTTGTAGTTACAATGAGTATACAAAATATATTGTGGATGTCAAAACTATATACATATAACAATGAACAAGTGAAAATAATGTAAGGATTAAACCTTGCATCCAGCCTGGAGTTGAAAACTCCAACTTAGAATAGTATTTACTACTCAAGTTAACCCCCTACCCTAAGCAGCAGTACCTCAGCTACCACCTTATCAATTTAATACTAGTTATATTTAACTGAGGTTAACAGTTTTCAATTCAATTATCTATCAAGACAAAACTACACATTTGGTAAAACAGCATCATATAAACTAAAATAAACTTTTTTTTTTTTTTTTTTTTTAAACTGTTCATACTACTATATAGATCTATGTAATATATAACACTTGTATTCAAATAGCATTCAAATAATCTTGATGTTAGAAATCAAGAGGAGAGAAAATTAGGTTCTAACATTCATTTAAATCAAAAACTTTGGCTAATATGATTCAGACATTACATATATTAAGATGCATCTATTTTCTGTCATGTGAATACTATTAACAGCTTCCAAAAAAAAAAAAATCTTGAATTGTTTGTATATGAGCATTTACTTAAACTCATTATTGTCAATAGAGTAAAATATTGTATTCATAAAAATTATTATAAATCATATTGCATAGTTATGCAACTTCTCAGAAACACTTGCATTATTAAAAAAAAAAAAAAAAGCCATCACACACATACACACACACACACATACACACACACACACATATCTATATATATATATATATATATATATATATATATATATATATATATATATATATACATATGATCTCACTGAGTTATGTCCTTGTTGAGCACTATCCTACTTGCTGTCCCTAGAATAAATCTGTCTGCTTTATAGAAAATAATGCACAGCAAACACATTTTAGTAACCAGATTTTACAATCATGCTAACCTACTGCTTTAAAATATATCACATGACATTTCTTCCAGAATAGAATTATAAAATTGTTTATGCTTGTCAATCAGATGAATTAAATGAATTATAATAAAGTATATGTTTGGAACAGAAGTTTTTAACACAGATTATTATGCTGCTGTTAAGTAGATTTTCAAAAACATTTAAATAAAGGTTTCATTTTCTATGCCTTCTAAAATAAGACATTTACTTACTACAAGAAACGACATCATTTAAACTCATTATAACTGACATTTTATGAATAGAGTATTTTTCCCGAATCTGTGGTGTGTCAGTATGATAACTAGGTCAGAGGTTATACTAACTGCTTTCAGTCTCTCTGTGAGAATTCTGTGAGTTGAAGCTTTTGAAGTAGTTCATGGACACTGTGCATGAGACAGCCCACATCCCAGATTGTCTCCCTTAACATTTTGGCGGGAAACTTATTAAAACTTGTGGCAAACATTCATTTTGTCAATAGAGTAAAATATTGTATTCATAGAAATAATTATAAATCATATTGGATAGTTATGCAGATTCTCAGAAACACTTGCATTATTATATAAAAAAAAAAGCCATCACACTCACACACACACATACATACACACACACACATATATATATATATATATATATCTGATCTCACTGAGTTGTGTCTTTGTTGAGCACTATCCTACTTGCTGTCCCTAGAATAAATCTGTCTGCTTTATACAAAATAATGCACAGCAAACACATTTTAGTAACCAGATTTTACAATCATGCTAACCTACTGCTTTAAAATATATCACATGACATTTCTTCCAGAATAGAGTTATAAGATTATTTATGCTTGTCAATCAGATGAATTAAATGAGTTATAGTAAAGTATATGTTTGGAACACAAATTTTTAACACAGATTATTATGCTGCTGTTAAGTAGATTTTCAAAAACATTTAAATACATGTTTCATTTTCTATGCCTTCTAAAATAAGACATTTACTTACTACAAGAAACTACATCATTTAGACTCGTTATAACTGGCATATTTTATGAATAGAGTATTTTTCCTGAATCTGTGGTGTGTCAGTGTGATAACTATGTCAAAGGTTATACTAACTGCTTTCAGTTTCTCTGTGAGAATTCTGTGAGTTGAAGCTTTTGAAGTAGTTCATGGACACTGTGCATGAGACAGCCCACATCTCAGATTGTCTCTCTTAACATTTTGGCGGAAACTTATTAAAACTAGTGACAAACATTCATTTAGTAGTGTAAATGCATGTAAACATGACAAAACCTTCACAATGTATTCCACAGACCATTACAGCCTCTTACTTCTTTTCAGAAAGAGAAACAAATTGAATCACAGCTTGCCATTAAATCTTCAGATATTTTGACTGGTTATGAAACAAAACATTATAACTGACATATTTTATGAATAGAGTATTTTCCTGAATCTGTGGTGTGTCAGTGTGATAACTATGTCAAAGGTTATACTAACTGCTTTCAGTTTCTCTGTGAGAATTCTGTGAGCTGAAGCTTCTGAAGTAACTCATGAACACTGTGCATGAGACAGCCCACATCTCAGATTGTCTCTCTTAACATTTTGGCGGGAAACTTATTAAAAACTAGTGACAAACACTCATTTAGCAGTGTAGATGCATCTAAACATGACAAAACCTTCACAATGTATTCCACAGATCATTACAGCCTCTATGTAAGTGAAATTAAGCCCAAAATTACCAACAAGCAATAAATCTCAACATTCTTCTCCCAACTCAATTTTCATACAAATCCTATTATTCACTGTGCCCACACAATCAAAAGCATTTCTATATATTAATAAAGAAAAGAAAAAGAGAGTAGAAAATAAAAGGGAGTGAGGCAGAAATAAAAAATGTAAGAGAAAGCTGTAAGAAGTATATACAATGGAATGTTACTTACTGTTTATATTAATAGAGTTAAAAATAAAACATATTATTTACTCTTATTTAGTTCTGATTATTATTAGTTAAAGCATAACAGATTATTTACAAACAGGCATAAGCAGTATAATCAAGAAAGTATAATTAGAAATAGCATTTGAAGAACTTATAAAAACTTTTACAAGGAATAAATATGTTATTATTCTATTAATGATATTTTCATTACTGTTCTCTCCCTGCCCTCCCCACCCTTTACCCACTACATAATCTAAATAGAATGTCATTGTTTAAACAAAGAAAATAATAAAAGGAGAAGGAAAAAAAGGTAAAGATAAAAAATGTATCAAATTACTAACCTTACTTCTTTTCAGAAAGAGAAACAAATTGAATCACAGCTTGCCATTAAATCTTCAGGTATTTTGACTGGTTATGAAACAAAACATTTCTTTGCACATAGAGAATAACTTTGATTAAATCTTTTCCAAAATATTTGTGGCTTTCTGGAAATGCAGGAACTATATTCAAAAAGATTAATAATGAACTAAAATGATGAGAGAGAAAAAAACATATAACAAATCATTTGTTTTTTAGTCTCTTCTTCTCTGAAGTCTTCCACGAAGCTTCAGTTGCCAATCTCTTTAACGAAGAACTAGCCCATTCCATTTCTTCTATTTTATCCAAAATCCTTTTTTCTTTGACAAACAGTAAAGCAGAGTCTAAATCATCGAAAACCTTAGGACCATCAGGAAGGAAGATTTTAAGCTTGGCAGGAAACAGAAGGTATGTTTTAAACTGTGCTTTTTTAAGCTCCCTTATTAGTGGCAGAAAAACTTTTCTTTTAGCTATTACCATGGAAGAATAGTCATTGTCAAAACGCACAGTTGTCTCATTAATCATAACAGGAGCTTTAACCCAAGCAGATTTAAGAACCATCTCTTTATTAAACGATGATAGAAATCTAACTATAACTGATCTAGGATATTTTTTGTTAGAGTTAGTATTAGCTATAGATCTATGTGCTCTTTCGATACCAAAAGAGAATGCTTCTGGTAAGTCTAAAGTTTTAGGGAGCCAAGTTGTTAAAAAAGAAGTAATATTGTTACCTTCAATATTTTCTGGCAGTCCAAAAATCCTAATGTTATTGCGCCTAGATCTATTTTCCAGGTCATCCAGCTTTGTTTGTAAATGTGTATTTTGTTTCAGCAGAAACTCAATGCTGATTTCCTCTTCTTGGATTCTATTTTCCATGTCATTCACAGCTTCTTCTATGCCTGTCATCTGGTTCTTCTGTTGTTGCAGGTCTGTATGTAACAGGTCTATTTGTTTTGTAGTTTTTTCTATGAAGGTGTCTATTTTAGTATCCATTTTATCCATTTTATCAGTAAGTTGCTGGATTATAATTATCAGAGACTGAAGTTCTTTCTTGATGCTGGAGTCTTGAGAATTTGTCTTACTGGAACTCATTTCAGACTGATAAACTGACAGGAAAATTTCCCAGGGATTTCTGACAGGAATATTGTTAAGATTTCCTTTCTTTTTTAGATATAGTTCAAGAACTATATAAAACAAATGTATTTAGAAAGAAAATTACTTCAAAAATTAATTTTTTAAGTAATTAATTCCTGTCAGTGTAATGAAATTGGTGGAGCTGAAGAAATCTGCTGCTATCCTATGTTCATCCTTGGCCACGCCCCCAAGACTGGCATTTCTGACTGCAACCCTCAAATATCTGAAAAAAAATTAAATGTAACGGAGGTTCATCTTGGAGGAAACTGGATTAGGAAGCAACAGAGGTTTACTTCACAGGAAGCAATTTTCCATGGATGTTTGTTCAATCAGTGATAATGGATCAGGGAACATGGACTTGACACACACACACACACACACACACACACACACACACACACACACACACACACACACACACACACGCGCGTGCGCTTGCTTATGTACCACTAGAGAAGTACAGTTGTGTACACTTACCATAAATGTAGATGTTCGAGTGTATTCACTGTTGCAGTCATCACCTGTGGGTTATCCCTGCTGTGGTAGGCCTCGGCCTGCCCGATTTCCAGAGTCAATTTTTTTTGCATCAGCTGTTGTCGCCTGTAGTCTGTCGTCAGTGCTACAAAGCAAGGCAGCCGACATCATCACATCAGTTTTTCTTGCCCTAACCCGTCAGAAGCACAAAGAAATAAGGAAAAGTGGTCCTGGTGGCTAAAAGCTACTATGGGAAGCTTATGTCCCCCTAGTGGAAGATGCTATATGAGGGGATGGAGGGAAGGAAACCAGGACTGCAACAGTGAATACACTCGAACATCTAAATTTACAGTAAAGTATACACAACTGTACTATGTTCTTCATGTTTCACTGTTGTAGTCATCATTAAACTTGTAATTGAGCTTTAGTAAGGAAATGACGTTTCACTATAAATGAAGTACTTTGCTTGTTACTGTTGTCTGAGGAAGTTGCTCTATTCAGAGTGACGAAAAGCGCTTCACACTACTTTATTAAATTTTAAACCTTTAAACCTTTGATTCATCATACGCTGCTGGTTTTTTGTCGGAACTTGCTTGGTTCTATTGTTTGTCTTTTTGCCGCAGTCCGTTTTTTGTAGTCATCAACTGTGGGAGGATTCCCAAAGCTGAGGATAGGGGTGGAAGGATAGCTTAGAGTCCTAGGCATGGGTCAAGCAGGCCCTGAAGAACTGCAGAGGCAAACCCTGCCCTAGATTTAGAAAAGAGGTAGGTGGTATAATGTTTTGTAAAGGGGTGGACAGAGGTCCAGGAGGCAGCTTCCAAGATGTCCCTGGTGGGGACTCCTCTGAGGAAGGCTGTGGAAATGGTGGCTATCCTAATGGAATGGGTACTTGGGGGGGGGGTTCCCATGTAGTCTGTATCAGAAATGGATACAGTGTGATATCCATTTGGAAATGGGCTTCTCCTCTGCCCAAGGGACAAAGCTAACAAGTAGTTGGTCTGTTTTTCTGAATGGTTCAGTACAGTCCAGATAGTATCACAGTTGTCTGTGCATGTCTAGCAAGAGTAGAATTCTTTCCCCCTTGTTTTGAGGGTTGGGAAAAGAAGATGGGTAGGTGTATGGCCTGGTTGAGGGTCACATCAGATATCACTTTGGGCATAAAGAAGGGGTTAGTCCTCAGGGAGACCCTGTCTGCATGGAAAATGATGAAGGGCTCATCAGCCATGAGAGCCTGATGTTCTGATGCTCTTCTGGCTGAGGTGATAGCTAGTAGGAAGGCAGTCTTCCAGGAGAGGTATTTCAATTCTGTAGAAGCAGCAGGTTCGAAAGGAGGTAAGGTTAGTTTTTCTAGAACATAATTCAGGTCCCAGGGTGGCGTCGGAGGCCTACTGGGAGGTCTGATATTAGAAGCCCCTCTGAGGAACTGCTTAATCAAAGGATGAGAGAAGAGGGATGGGTCTGAATCATAATGGGCAGAAATGGCTGAGGCATGGATTTTAATAGAGGAGAAAGAGAGGCCACTATTGAGCAACTCTTCTAAGGTAATCCAAGATAAGAGGGATGGAAGGATGGGAGGTACTGGCCCCTTTGAACTGGCTCCAGGAGCAGAATCTTTTCCATTTCCCTGCGTATGATTTTCTGGTGCTGGGCCTTCTGGCTTCTGTGATGATGTCTAGGACCTGTTTGCTTAACAGAGACTCCTTGTTAGCTTTTAAGGTATAAGCCATGCTGAAAGATTGAGAGTCTAAGTCTGGGTGCAGTATCTTCCCTGGGGGGGGCTGTAAGTTTAGGCCGTGGAGTAAGGGGCACCAATGCTGTCTGGGCCAATTTGGAGCAATGAGGATGGCCTTTGGTCTCTCCTCCCTTATTTTGATCAGTACCTTGGGAATAACAGGCAGAGGAGGGAATGCGTACACAAAGAGGGATTTCCAGGGGAAGGTCAAGGCATCCACCTTTCATGCTAGGAGGCGATACTCTCTAGTACAGAACTTTTGCAGCTGGTGGTTGAGGTGAGAGGCAAAGAGATCCACTTCCGGAGTCCCCCACTCCTGAGTGATTTGCAGAAAGATTTCCCTGTGGAGCTGCCATTCGTGGGGGTCCAGCAAGTTTCTGCTTAGGTGGTCTCCCAGGATATTTTTGACCCCTGGTAGGTAATGGGCAATTAGATGTAGATCCATGGAAGTGGCTGTAAGCCAGAGGCTCATGGCTAACCTGCACAGGGGGTAGGATTGAGTCCCCCCCTGTTTGTTGATATACCACATTACTGTGGTGTTGTTTGTTTTTATAAGGAGAACCCCTGGCCTGAGATGGGGTTTGAAAGTTGTCAGAGCCTTTCGTACTGCCATCATTTCTGATTGATGTGCAAGTGAAGTTGCTGGGCATCCCAAAGACCTTCAGTGCACCTGCTTACTAGGTGAGTGCCCCAAGCAATGTCTGAGGCATCGGTTGTGATGGTCTGGCCAGTAGGGCACAGGATGAAGGAGAGACTCTTGTTCTTAGCACAGGCCTCTGCCCACCAGAGTAAACTTGGCCCTTATACATGGGATCAGAGGGAGAGAGGTCTCTAGGGACTGAGAGTGCTGGTACCAAAGGTTCTTTAGATACCACGGAAGTTTTCTCATGTGAAGCCTGACCAGAGGAATAAGAAGGATGCAAGATGCCATGTATCCCAGGGCTTGCAGGAACTTCCTCACGGTGAGGTGACTTCTGGAAGCCAGCTGGGTCAATTAGAGAAGCAGGAAGCTCTGCTTTTCTGGGGATAGGAAGGCCATCTGGGATGCTGTTTTTTTTTAATTTTGTTTCAAAAAGTTATGTATAAAGAAAGTATATACATCTTAAAGTATAAAACCTTGGTACCTAGGGGTTTAAATAATGAGTTAAATTGGAAAGGTTTGCTTTAAGTGAATGATTTTAAATAAATTCATTGTTTAATTAACTGAAAGTAATTTAAGAATGTATAAGAAGGGTGTGTTTTTTTGTACTTGTGTTATTCCTTGAAGGTGGTTACACCTAGGCGCTAGAATAAATAATTGTGTTTTACTACTTGGTTTCCTGAAGTTATATATTGGAGAGCAGAATTGCTGATACATTTGGACAACAGTTGCTGAAATTGTGGAGAGAGGAGAAGAGACTAGGAGTGTGGTTGTATAGGTCAACATTTGGGATGCTGTGTCTAGCACAGCTCCCAAGAAAATGATCTTCCTGGTGGGGTTTTGCTTTGATTTCTTCTCGTTGATGGTGAACCCTAGGGAAGTTGGGAGTGATTTAACAAAGAGAAGGTCCTGAAGCAGCTTTTCTTTACACTCTGCCTGAATGAAGCCGTCATCCAGATAAGGGTAAATCTGTATACTTCTCTACCTGCAGAATGCTATGGCTGGGGCTAAGCATTTGGTGAAAACTCTGGGTGCAGTAGATAAGACAAAGGGCAGCGCAGAGGACTGAAAGTGTTGTGAGCTTGCACTGAAGCGCAGGAATTTCCTGCACGATTCCCTGATGGGGATGTGGAGGTAGGCATCTTTTAGGTCTTGGGTCACTAGCCAGGCATTTTTTGTTAGCATAGGCTGCATCTGCTGCAAAGTTAGCATTATGAATACGAGACCACCAGTGTGGTGTTCAGAATTGATAGATCCAAGATGGGGTGCCAAGTGCCCCCTTTTCTGGGAACAAGGAATAGTCTGGGATAAAAGCCTTTTCCTGTTTGATCTGAGGGGAGAGGTTCGACTGACCCCTGTGATATGAAAGTTTGAACCTGTTTCAATGCCTCTGCCCACTGATTTGGAGGAAAGTCTGGGTACCCTCTTGGAATTGGGAGTTCGCTGAAAAAGAATTTGTATCCTTGAAAAATTATCTTTAAAACCCAGTGGTCCTTTGTTATAGAAAGCCAAATGTCCTTGAAGAGGGAGAGCCTTCCTCCTTGTTTCTGATGAGTGAAGGGTGGGGGGGGGGGGGCGGTCATTGTGAGTGTTTGCCATAGAAGGCTGGCTTAGAACTCCCTGCCTTAGAGATGGAAGTGGTTCATTGTTTGCTTCTCTGCTGGCCCTGGGATAGGAGCCTGGATGGTCTGTCCCTGTGGGGTGCAGGGAAGGCCCAGTGCTTAAAGGGAAAGCTCCTGCTGAACCTGGGAGGTTGAACCTGAAAGAAATAGTTTACTGTTTGCATAGATTTTGCTTTGCCTTCCATTTTTTTAAGCACCTCTTCTGCTTTTTCCCCAAACAAGTGCTCCTTACCTAGGGGTTCATCAATATGTTTAGACTTGACATGATCAGGGATAGGCTGTTCCTTCAGCCATGCATGTCTCCTAATAAAAGATCCTGTCACTGCTGCCCTGCTAGGGGCTTCTAGGGAGTCATATTCACATTGTAATGAGTGTTTAGCCACTTGACAAGCAGAGTGCAGTAAATCTGCTAACTTTTAAATTGGCAGAGTCAAGAAATGAGAAGTTATGTACCTACCATAACGTTCCATGTTAGTTGTCTCCTCTCACCTTCTTTCTTGCTGGATGGGTTCGGAGCCGAACCTCGGCTCCGACTCAGCCACTTACTAAAGCTCGAGAGCTAATTTTACCGGCTCGAGGCAACCCTATATCCCATGATGCAAGGCGATAACTACCCAGATCTCGTTTGGTAGCTGAAAAACAACCTAGGCAATATAGTCCTCCAACTGGAGAGGAGGAGGAAAAGGATAACCCCGAAAGGATCGGTATCTAAGCTGAAGTTACCCTAGGACAAGGTATTTGGCTGAAAATGCAAGATCAGGACCCTTCAAAGAAGGGGGAAAAACTTCTCGGCCTGTCCAGACTAGGGGGATGGCAGGCGGGACGCAAGAAAGAAGGCGAGAGAAGACAACTAACATGGAAAGTTATGGTAGGTACTTAACTTCTCAATGTTAAGTTGTCAATCTCGCCTTCATTCTTGCTGGATGGGACCGCGTCCCTAGCACCTTCATCCTGGGTGGCTCATTGGAACAGACTCTTGAGAACGGTGGAACCAAAGTTTGCCCTGCTTCTGAAGACCATGTCCAATTTGCAATGTGATACAAAGGTATGAGGAGAAGCCCATGTGGCTGCCGCGCAAATAGTGTCTATTGGTAGTCTGGTTTGAAAGGCTATTGATGTGGCTAGTGCCCTGGTTGAATGGGCTCTTGGCCTTGAAGGCAATTCTTTACTTCTGAGTTGGTAAATATACTTGATCAAAGAAGAGAGCCACCTAGACAAAGTTACCTTGGATACTGGAAAGCCTTTCCTATTTTCCGCATAAGATAAAAAGAGTTGATCAGATTTCCTGATTTGTTTAGTTCTGTCCAAATAACATCGGAGCTGACTATGAACATCCAGACAATGCAGTTTTTGCTCCGCCCTGTTCGTATAATTAGGGAAGAAAATGGGGGGGTCAACTGATTGATTTAAATTTGTCTGCGAAGCCACCTTGGGTATGAAAGAGGGGATCGTTCTTGGAGAAACTCTGTCTTTGTGGAAGACTAAGTAAGGAGGACGAATGCAGAGGGCATGAAGTTCAGATACGCTCCTAGCAGATGTAACGGCGACCAGGAAGAGTGTTTTCCAGGAAAGTAATTTCAGTGAATAGGAAGCCGCAAGTTCAAAGGGAGGTAGAATCAAGGATGTTAAAACTAGGTTTAGATCCCACTGTGGTGGAGGATCTTTGATCGGAGGTTTGAGTAAAAAGACACCTCTCAAGAATGCTTTGCAAAGCTTATGGGACATGATGCTGCAGTCCGACACACCTATGTGAAAATCTGAAATGGCTGCCAAATGAACTTTTACTGTGGAGGATGAAGACCCTGAATGAAAAATTTCAGCTAGGAAATCTAAGACAGAGTGAATTGGAGCAGTGAAAGGATCTATATTTCTAGCCTTTGCCCATAAGGAAAAACGTTGCCATTTACTAGTGTAAATCCTTCTGGTAGAAGATTTAAGGGAAGCTAATATAATACCCCTGACGGGATTTGAAATCATAGGAAGCCTGGCTAGGGACGGAAGTGGAGCAACCAAGCAGTGAGGTTGAGAGAAAGAAGGGATTGGTGCAGCTGCCCCGACTGATGGGCCAAAAGATCTGGCACTGGATCCAGATGCCAAGGCTGCTCCAAGAGATAACGATGCAGGAACAGAAACCATATCTGTCGAGGCCAATAAGGGGCAATGAGAATCATCTTGGCTCTCAAGGCGGTTGCTTTCTGAATTACCTGTGATATTAACGGAAGGGGTGGAAAGGCATAAAGAAGTCCCCGAGGCCAATCGTGGACTAGAGCATCTCTGGGGGGATGGCCTGGCAGGGGGAAGAGAGTGAAGAAGTCGGGGCATTTACTGTTTTGAGGTGTAGCAAAAAGATCGCAGCAAGGAAGGCCCCACTTCTGAAAAATCTCCCGTCACAGATTATTTGAGAGACCACTCGTGTGGCATGAGGATAGCTCTGCTCAACCTGTCCGCTATGATGTTGGACTTCCCGGGGATATGCATTGCTATCAGAAACCGCTGAGAAGAGATCACCCATTGCCAAAGTCTGAGAGCTTCTCGACACAGGGGATAGGACTTGGTTCCGCCCTGTTTGTTGATATACCACACTACGGACATATTGTCCGTTCGGATTGCAATAGTCCCCAGGGGAAGAGAGTCTTGGAGGGCTTGCAATGTCAAAAGCACTGCTCTCATCTCCAGGACATTTACGTGCAGGTGGCATTCGAAAGGTTGCCATGTGCTGTGGACTATCCTGCCCTGAAAATGCCCCTCCCCCCACACCCAATCAGGGAGGCATCCGATGTGACCGTGGCGACCCGAGAGGGGGGGGGGAATAAAGGGTCTGCCTTGATGGACTTGATGGGAGCTCATCCACAAAGAGAGATGATTTTTGCAAATTGGACTTAACATGATCTTGTAGTGCATGGGGAGTTGTTGGAAAGACCATTGGGCGAAAAGCATCCACTGTAGAAGACGCATGTAAAAACGGGCAAGAGGAAGAAGTGTGATGGCGACCACCATGAGCCCTAATACTTTCAGGACATACCTGGCCTGAATTCTGTCGCTCTGAAGCAGAACATGGACATGATTTTGGATATCGAAAATCCTTTGATCTGTTAGCTTTGCTGAAAGCTGCACGGTGTCCAAGTTGGTGCCTATAAAGGTAATAGATTGACAAGGCGACAAGGCAGACTTTTCGAAATTTATAGAGATTCCTAGCCCTCTGCAAATGTGGATGGTGTAATCTCTGGCCTGAAGAAGTTGATGCCTGGTGGTGGCGGTGAGGAGCCAGTCATCTAGATATGGAAACACCTGGAATCCTTGACGCCTCAGGTGAGCCGTAACCGCTGCCATACATTTGGTGAACACTCTGGGGGCTGTAGTGAGACCAAAGGGCAGGGCTCTGAAAAGGTAGTGACTGGCCCCCAGCCGGAAGCGGAGAAACCTCCTGGAGCGCCTGTGAATTTTGATGTGATAGTATGCGTCCTGAAGGTCCATAGAGCACATCCAATTGTCCTTACCCAGAAAGGGTAGAATGGACTGTAGCTTGACCATCCGGAATCTTGTCTTTTTTACAAACTTGTTTAGTTTGCTGAGATCTAATATTGGTCTCAAGTCCCCTGTTTTTTTTTGGTACCAAAAAGAACTTTGAGTAGACCCGGATCCTATTTGGTCTGCTGGGACTGGCTGGATGGCCCTTTTTGCTACTAGTTTTGAAATTTCTAGCACTGCTTGTTCCCTTAGACTGGGTGGAACGTCTGGAAGGGATCCCTTTTGTTGAGTTGGGGTTTGGATAATGGGAATTTTGTAACCCTCGGATATAACCAACTGTACCCATTTGTCTAAAGTAAGGGAGAGCCAAGGCTTTTGGGTACAGCGATAAATCTTCCCCCGACTGCCTCCGAAGGTGGACAGTCGGGCAACATCTCAGGGATGTTGGAAGGGTTTGTCAGAGAGAGACTCTCTGTTACCCTGATTCTGCGGTCCCCCTCTGCCTCTTGGGCGGCATCTGTTGTTGTTACCCCCTCTGCCTCTGGGGCTAAACTGACCTCTTGCATCAGGAGTGACTCCTTGTGATTTGGCGGAACCACATTTTTCCACTCTTTTGACCCTTAGGATATGGTCTGGAAGGGGTGGAGAAACGGACTCCTACAGCAGAAAGAGTCTTGCCATCTTGCTCGCATCTGGTCAAGGTGTCTTTCACTTGAGGGCCGAACAACGTCGAACCATCAAAGGGGGAGTTAGTGAAGGACGCCTTGAAGGGGTCTGCAAAATTACAAAGCCACATCCAGGCATGATGCCTTAAGGCCACACCTGTGCATGCAGCCCTACTCGCTCCATCGGCTGCATAAGAAATGAGCCGCATGGAGGAGTTAACAATGGAGTTTAGGGTTCCCAGCTGTGAGTTGATTTTCTCTTGGGACCCAGCAGCTGATGGATCCTTTAAAACTTCACCCAACTCTTTGAGAACATCTCTCTGAAGGCGGATGAAGTGACACAAGTAATTCAGCGACCGCATGGCAAAGGTCGCTGAAGAAAACATCCACTTGCCGTACCTATCCACAGTCCTAGAATCCTTGTTAGGAGGATGGATAGGTACTGAAGGATCAGCTAGTTCCTTCTTGGTGGCTGCAGCCAACACCATGGCATCAACCGGGACACCTTTTGTTAGAAATTGCCTATCCGCTGGAGCCGTAATAAATTTAGAAGGCCTCCATGGGGTGGGTTCCACCAAATCCGGGGCTGTCCACACCTTCCGTGCTACCACGTCCATAAGGGGGTCGAAAGGCGGAGACACCCAGGAGGTGGAGGGTCGAGAACCAAACGCCTCCAGGTAAACCGACTCGTCCTCAGAAGGATTAAGGGAAGACCAGTTCCCCCTCTGTTTCAGGATTTCAAGGATGTCTGGGAAGGAGACATCCTCAGAGGGGGACCTTGGGGATCCTTCCGACTCATCCAAGTCAGTATCAGATGTAATGGACTCACGGGAGTTCACATGCTTCCTCTTGCATGTCCTCTTGCACGGAGGTTCACCTGAAGGGTCGGGAGAAGACTCGGAAGAGGAAGATATTTCCAGTGGGGAAACCTGAGGCGTTGGGTCTCTGGGTCCGGGAGCAAGAGAGTGGGAAGAGACGTCAGCAGGCACTGTAGTGGGGGAGCTGATGGAGCTGACTTGTTGACCGTGCCCTGGGGCTAGTACACTCCTCATCACCTCGAAGGCTCCCCTATCAGATAGGCCAAAGGGCTCCCGCTCCGAAGAGGTAGGAACCCCAGGCCACACCGACAGGAACAGCTCTGAAGACGATGTCGGGGCCGAGCTCATCAGCGCTGACGCTCCGAGGGGGAGAACGGGGTCGGACAAGGGTCCGATGGCACTCGCCCCCTTGGAGCCGGCGAGAGAGACCAGGCGCCCGGATCTCTCCAATGAAGGTATCAAGGAGGAGATCTGAGCAGAAGATGACGGAGCCGAAGGGGGGGGGGTATCGGCTCCGACACCACAACAGTCACAGCTCCGAGGAGCTCCGGCTCCGAACTCTGAGGGAGAGTTGAAGGAAGAATAGTAGGTAGAGTTGAAATAGCCACTGTCTGATGAGACGAGCTATGAAGCATTTGGGCCAGTGCCTGAGACTTTAACAGTCTACTGACCACTCTCTCGAGGTCATGGTCGGAAAGCCTGGATGACCGAGAAGAACGGCTCCGATGGCTCTGCTCCGAGAGCAAGGGCGACCCCGGAGCCGAATGGATCGATTCCAGAGATGGAGATCTGGATCTTTTTCTGGAGATGGATGCAGCGGAAGATACGTCGGCTCCAGCCGGAACAGACTGTGAAAGTAAAGGCTCAGCAGTATCGGTGCCGAGTGAAGCCGAAGTTGGAAGCTGCGGCACCGAAGCATCAGCTCCAGCAGGAGCCGATGTTGCCATAGATGATGAGCCAGCAGCCGAAGGCTTAGGACTTGGAGCCGACGGTTTTGCTGGCTTCGAGGGCTTCCCCGGCACGGACTTAGGTGGGGAGCCCTCGGGCTTTAATAAGCCCCTTAATATTAATTTGTTCCTGCACTCCTGCAGGACTCTTGGGCTGAATGCATGGCACACAGAACAGGAGTCCTGCAGGTGCAGGGGTCCCAGGCAGTAAACACAAGAAGTGTGACAGTCTGTCAGAGACATCTTCTGACAGCACGAGTCACACTTCTTGAAGCCTGAGACCTTTGTGTCCGTCGACATAATACTGTCGAAGAAAAGGCACAAGTAAAAAGCACACACACACACACACACACACACACACACACACACACACACACACACACACACACGCAATCCAAGCAAACTAGTTAAACAGGGATACACAAGCGCACCACAGACACAGCAGAGAATCCCCATCAGAAACTAGGAAAGGAGCAGGCCTAAGGCCTAAAGTAGGGGGAGGGATTAAAATGGATAAAAGGGGAAAAAAATTTAGCACTAACGGGAAAAGGGGTGTAATATAATGTATTCATTTGTCTGCAACCTGTGGGTTATGGATCCGATATCGGATCCGAACCGGCATGGTTTTCCAGCTATGGATCCGAGCTCTCAGCTCCTCCCCTCACCCATAATGCCCTGCTCTCCCTACATGACCTCAGATCGAGTTTGCCATCAATAAAAAAATACCCTAAAAAAGGGTAACACATAATATGCAGGAAACTGACAAGGCCAGGGGGATAGGAGGGCAGGATGGTTGCAGACAAATGAATACACCTACTCAGATGGAACGTTATGTTGAGTACATAACTTCTAAATCTGAAGTAGGAGATTCATTTGTCTGCAACCTGTGGGACAGAGTCCCCAGCTACCTGAATCTTGGGCGGCCATCATGGAAGGATATTCCGGAGCACCGCGGAGCCAAAGGATGCTCTACCTCTAGATGTAATATCCAACTTGTAGTGGGAAATAAAGGTATGAGATGAAGCCCAAGTGGCTGCTGAACAAATATCATCCAGAGGAATCCTAGCTTTAAAGGCCGCTGAAGTAGAAACTGACTGGGTTGAATGGGCATGTACTCCCTCCAGTGCGGGCCTTCCAGAAGCTTGATAAGCCAATAAGATGCACTGCGAAATCCAGCGTGATAAGGAGACTTTGGAAATTGGTTTACCCAAGTTGAATTTAGCAAAGGAAATAAACAACTGGTCGAATTGCCTATGACCAGCTGTCCTGTTCAGATAAAATCTAAGTTGCCTGTGAACATCTAAGGAATGTAGCTTGTATTCACCTTTGTTTTGATATTTAGGAAAGAAAACAGGGAGGTTAATGGATTGATTAATATTTGCTTCAGAAGCTACCTTAGGAAGAAAGGATGGGTTGGTCCTGAGGTATACACGGTCTGGATGAAAGACCAAGTAAGGAGGCTTAACGGATAAGGCTTGAAGTTCTGAAACTCTTTTGGCCGAGGTAATGGCTACTAAAAAGGCCGTCTTGAAAGATAAAAATTTTAAATCCACCGTAGCTGCAGGTTCGAAGGGGGGAACGGTCAAGGCCTGAAGAACCAATGATAGGTCCCAAGGAGGAACCACTTGCTTTACAGGGGGTCTGAGGAGAAAAGTACCTTTTAGAAAAATCTTACACAATTTGGCAGACATCAGTGGACTGGAGTCTTGACCAATATGATAGTGAGAAATTGCCGCAAGTTGCACTTTGACCGTGGAACTGCTGGCACCATCATTAAAAAGAGTGGTTAGGAAGTCAAGCACCAGAGGAAGAGGAACTGTGAAGGGGTCTAGACCTTGCCGCTCCGCCCGGGAACCGTTTCCACTTGCTGCGGTAAACTTTCCTGGTAGATGGTTTATGAGCCGCTACCAGGATGGCCTTAACTGGGGACGAAATACCGGGAGGCCTGATTAGGAGTGGAACTGGAGCAGCCAAGCAGTCAGCTTCAGGTTGTCCAGATTCGGGGTTGATAGATGGGACGGGTGAGATATCAGATCCAGAATGGGATCTAGAATCCAAGGAGGATTCACCGAGTGAGACCTTAGGAAAGGGAACCAGATCTGTCGAGGCCAGAATGGGGCAATGAGAATCATTCTGCACCCCAACCAAGAGGCTTTCTGAAGAACTTGGAGCATCAGAGGCAAAGGGGGGTAAGCATAAAGAAGACCGGGGGGGCCAAGCATGCACCAGAGCGTCTCTTGGGGTATCTCCGGGAGGAGGGATTAGAGCGAAAAAACTGTCGCACTTGGTGTTTGAGGGAGACGCAAAAAGATTGCAACAAGGAGTTCCCCACCGTGCGAAGATGCGTTTCGCTACCTGAGCATTGAGAGACCAGTCGTAAGGGGAGAGAATGGTGCGACTGAGTTTGTCCGCAAGGATGTTGGACCGACCCGGAATATGCGTTGCGATGAGAAAGCGGTTGGTGGAGAATGCCCATTCCCACACTCTCATGGCTTCTCGACAAAGAGGGTAAGACCTGGTTCCCCCTTGTTTGTTGATATACCAGACGACAGACATGTTGTCCGACTGAATTGCAATAGTTCCCAAGGGAAGAAAGACCTGTAGTGCTTGCAACGCTAAGAGCACTGCTCTCATCTCTAGAACATTGATATGCAGTAAGGTCTCTGAATCGTTCCACGTGCCTTGGACCGTCCGGCCTGCAAAATGCCCCCCCCCCCACCCGAGGCGGGAGGCGTCCGTGGTCACCATGGCGAGAGGGGGAGAAGCACAAAAGGGGCGGCCTCCGTGGAGATGTTGTGAGTGGAGCCACCACAGGAGGGACCGCTTGCAAGCCTTGCTGATCGCAATGGGATGATGCATAGGAAGAGCAAGATAAGACCACTGAACTAGGAGTGTCCATTGAAGGACATGCATATTGAACCTGGCGAGAGGAAGAAGAGCTATCGCTGCTGCCATGGACCCTAGAGCCCTCAGGACCAACTCCGCCGGAACTGAGCTGGAGTGGAGGATGGCCCGCACCTGGAGCTGCAGATTCTGAATTCTGTCCGCAGTGAGGAAGGCTCTTAACTCCTCGTGTCTAACCTGGCACCTATAAAATCTATGAACTGCGTAGGGGCTAGGTTGGACTTTTCTGCATTTATTGTGATGCCCAGACGGGGAGCTAGATGGAGAAAGGAATCTCGCGCCAATAACAGTAGATGCCTTGTTGGGGCGGTGAGGAGCCAGTCGTCCAGGTAAGGGAAGACCTGTACCCCCTGAAGCCTCAGGTGGGCCGCTACCACTGCTAATACTTTGGTGAACACCCTGGGGGCTGTGGTGAGACCAAAGGGAAGGACCCTGAATTGGTAGTGACTGGCTCCCAGCCGTAAGCGGAGGAACCTCCTGGAGCGTCTGTCCATTAGGATGTGGTAGTACGCATCCTTGAGGTCTATAGAGCACATCCAGTGATTTTCTCCCAGAAGGGGGAGAATGGACTGTAAGGTAACCATTCGGAACTTCTCCTTGGGAACTGCCAGGTTCAAGAGTGAAAGGTCTAATATTGGTCTTAGATCCCCCGTCTTTTTTGGCACTAAAAAGAACCTGGAGTAGAACCCTGATCCGATCTGGTCTGGGGGGATGGGCTGGATGGCTCTTTTCTGTAGCAGATGGCCAATTTCTGCTAAAGTGGCCTCCCACTGACCGGGTGGAACGTCGGGGAGGGACTTCAATTTTGGAATGTGATGAAATGGAATGCGGTATCCTCTGGATATGATGCGGAGGACCCAGCGGTCTGATGTTATGGACTCCCATGCCGCTAGGTGCTCCGAAAAACGTCCCCCGACTGCCTCCAGAGTGGAGCAGCTGGGCAACCCTTCAGGGCTGCTGCGCGGGCCATTCAGAGAAAGGTTCTCTGGACCCGAAGTTCCTGGGAGCCCCTCTGCCCCTGGGGCGGCGTCCTTCCTGTCCTCCTCTGCCATGGAAGGACTGGTTGTCCGGAGCGGGTTGGGACTGCTGCGACTTCTGGAACCACATCTTCTTCTGGCCCTTTTGGTTCCTAGAATAGGGCCTCTGGGGCACAGATTAGTGGATTCCGACGGCAGACAGCGTCTTCCCGTCCTTCTCACTCTGGGTCAAAGTATCGCGAACAGTTTTGCCAAAAAGGGCAGAACCATCGAAGGGAGCGTTCGCGAATGACGCCTTGAAGGGCTCCGTGAAATCACAATGACGGAGCCAGGCTTGACGTCTAGTAACTAGGCCTGTCCCTGCGGCTCTAGCGGCTCCCTCCATAGCATGGGACAGTAACCGCATAGAGGTATTAGTCACGGACCTGAGAGTGGCCATACGGGTGGAGTGCAACAATTTGTCCTCCTCCGACATGGACTCTGGGGGGGGATGCAGCATATTCCTTGATAAGATCGCGCTGCATCCTAATCACATGTGCCAAGTTGTTCAGTGCCCTCACTGAAAAGGTTGCTGAACTAAACATTCGCTTCCCCAAGTGGTCCATCATCCGAGACTCCTTGCTCGGGGGATGGACTGAGGGGCTCTCCTGAGCAAGTTCCCTCTTGGTGGCTGCCGCCGTCAACATGGCATCTACCGGAGGCCCCTTACTCCAGTGGGCACGGTCAGCCGGGGGACTAAGTATACGGTCTGGCCTTTTTGGGATTGGCTCCACGGTGTCCGGATCCTTCCACGCCCTGGTGGTAATCAGGTCCACCAGGGGGTCGGCAGGAGGGGACACCCAAGAGGTAGACGGGCCCGCTTCAAATGCCTCCAAGAACATGGACTCGTCCGAGGAAGACTTGGAGGCAGACCACCCCCCCCCCTTATGCGAAGCATTTCCATGATGTCTCCAAAGGAGACATCCTCGGGGGGTGATCTTGGGGAGCCTTCCCCTTCCTCCAAATCCGTGTCTTCTGTGAGAGACTCGGGGGAGTCTATGTGCCTCCTTTTGCACGTATGCTTGCGAGGGGCATCCTCTGGGGGGCTGTCAGAGGACCCCTCGCAAGCGGTGTCATGTTCCAAAGGAACAACTTGGGGCAAAGGAGCGGGCTGTCCCAGTGGCCGGATGGTGGAAGCCTGGCCCAGTGCAGATGGAGCGTGGGACGGAGCCGAAGCAAGTGCCGGGGGTCCGGAAACCCTCAACAGGGCCCTCTCCACTACATCAAAAGCCGAGGGGGAGCCGACCTCGACCAAAGGATCTGATAATCGGCTCCCCCTCGGGTCCGAAGAGTGGATCGGAGCCGGCACCGAAGCACTCGGATCCGAGGGGGCAGTGCACTCTGACACCGACAGCGCTGAAGGAGCACTGATCCCCCCCGGATCCGAAGCTCAGATCCAGGCTCCGAGAGGTCGGATCCGAAGCACTCGAGGGCAGGGTTGGATCCGAAGTACCCAGTACTATCGGCGCCGACCCACCCCCGGCTCCGAAGCTGCTCGGCTCCAACTGCTCCGAACCCGGGTAGCGGGTCGGAGAAGGAGCTATAAGTTTAAAGAAAGGTCGAGCTCCCCAGGGGAGGCAAGAGCACTCCCATCTGCATCTGGGCCTGGATGAACCTTATCATCCGGTCCAGATCAGCATCAGATAAACTGTACGTGGATCTCAACGAGGCTACCGAGGTAGGCCTTGAGTGCCTCCTCGATAGCCTCGACGGAGATCGGGTCTCCTCCTCCTCAGGTCCCGGTGAGAAGCACACAGGAGACTGGAGCCGAGGAGGGGGAGAACCAGCAGACAAGGAGGCCGGAGGAGAAGCCCGCTTGGCAGGCGGGGCCAAAACAGAGGTCTCGGCCCGCCGCTTATGGTGCTTCTCCCTCCGGTCCTTCTTTCTTGCTTCCCTCTCCTCCAAACCACTAGAGGGAGGTTGAGTCCCAGGTGGAGGAGGGGGAGCCGGAGAGGAGGGAACCATAGACACGGTACCCCCCGAAGGAGCGGTAGCCGAAGCCTAGTCCGGGGGCAAAAGTCCCACCAGGACCAGCTTCGACCTCCGCTCCTTCAATGCCCTGGGGTTGAACCCTGCACAAATGGAACATCCAGAAGTGAGGTGTTCAACCCCAAGGCATCGAGCTTACCAGTGTGGCCATCAGCAGGGGAAAGCTTATGGCCACACTCGGAGCACTTCGAAAAGAAAGCCTTAGGGGGTTCAGACATCCTAAGGATACTACTACTACTTTACTTTAAAATTAAAGAAAGTAAAGGCTAACTAGCCAAGCAAACACAGGCCCAAACACACATATGCACCAGCGAGGGGAGGGTAACTAAAAGTTATAAAAGTTATTAAAACTAAAAAACTTTAAGCTATAAAGATAGGGAACCTACAACTTTCACACAAAACTAACTGAAAATCTTTAAATTTAGCACTGAAAAATGCAATAATCAACACTTAGCTGAAGAGCTCTGAAATCCAATCTGGTCACCAGCGCGGCAAACAAGATCTGAGGTCATGTAGGGAGAGCAGGGCATTATGGGTGAGGGGAGGAGATGAGAGCTCGGATCCATAGCTGGAAAACCATGCCGGTTCGGATCCGATATCGGATCCATAACCCACAGGTTGCAGACAAATGAATCTCCTACTTCAGATCTGTTAGCTAACTAAACAAAGAAAGGGAGTGGGAAGGCTAAGTTTCAAAGGTGACTCTGAAGTAATGAAAATCCCAACACTTACCAAGAGCCGGTAAAACGCACCTCGTCAGCGAAGTGGCAAACGAGATCTGGGTAGTTATCGCCTAGCATCATGGGATATAGGGTTGCCTCAAGCCGGTAAAATTAGCTCTTGAGCTTTAGTAAGTGGCTGAGTCGGAGCCGAGGTTCGGCTCCAAACCCATCCAGCAAGAATGAAGGCGAGATTGACAACTTAACATGGTAGCAGTTTTCTGTTTTAATAGTTCCAAAGTGTGTTGTTATCATAACATATGGAACTGACAACTGAGTGCTCTGATAGCTAAGGTTGCAGAGGTGTATACTTTTTTTACCCCATCTGTCCAGAGTTCTGGAGTCCTTGTCAGAAGGAAGAGGATTCTTGGCAGTAGTAGTCTTACCTCCATTAGGTCCCTGTGTAATGACCTCTGCGTCTGCAGCAGGACTTCTGTACAGTTATTTGTGAGACTCCGGTACTCTGTAGTACCTGTCAGGTTTACTGGGAGCAGGAGGGAGGGCATCAGGGGCTAAGCTGGATTCATGGAAAACATCATCCATCACTTATAACATAAGGGGGCTGGCCAGGGGTCTGTGCTGGGGCAGGTCCAGAAAATCTCCAAGTCTTTTCTTAGACTGTGGGAAGTCCTGAGATTCCCATTGGAAATGTTTCATGAGGGAGTGAAGGGTTTCAGCAAAGGAAAGGTCCTCTGGAGGGGAGGCAGAAAGGATGGATTCCTCTGCATCTGAATCCTCATAAGCAGTTAAGGGATGCTGTTCCTCTTCAAAAAATGAATAGCCAGATTCCTCAAAATTCTGTTCTGTCATAATTTCTGCAAAAGGGTACCTTTTCCTTTTAGGAGTTGTGGCCTGACTACCCCAGATAAGGGAGATGAGATCCTCCACCATTTTACGCATTTGTGCTTGGGGTGGTGGAGTAGTAACAAGATGGTGGTTAGAGGCAGATTTCCTAGGAGTGGCCTGGGTTCTAGGCCTGATAGAATCAGTTGGTCTGAGAGAAACAGTAGTTGAATGAGAAGACATCGTTTTTTGCCTAGATTTGGAAGGGCGAGAGATCTCCTCGGAAGCTGGTACCTATGTCGCGGCTCAGGACCCAGCCGAGGCATAGACAGCCAAAGGCTTGGAAGACTAAGAAGATTTCTGCAGCATACCAGACTCCGAAAGTGTCTCAATAGAAGCCTGCGTAGATATCGAATTGGGCATCAGGGGCTGCAAAAGCGCCTCACTGAATTCCAGAGAACTGATGACCTGCTTAGCTGTAGCATCAATGGAAGGCTTAGCCTTGCGTGGTGTCTCTATTTTTACCTCCACGTTTTTTCAGAATGTCCACAGATTGTTGGCGGACTGACACCATATCGGAATGCAAAGATCGAACACGAAAATAACTGTCTACAAAAAGAACTCTACGGCAAATAGTTCTCGCATTAAAGAGGGCACAGAACTGGCAACAGGAGACATCGTGGTCTGGGCCTAAACAAGTGATGCAGTAAGAATGGAAGTCTTGGTGTGGGATCTGCTTTCCACAGGTGAGACAGTTGTTAACTTTTTCGGACATCGGTTAAGTGCAAGAAAAAAGGATCCCCAACAGGGTACTTAGCTTTAGATGTTTTCAGCTGAAATTCAACTTCTGGTAGCGACCGACCGGCACTCGTGCAAACTGCTTCTGCTATGGGCTCCATGGCAAGAAAGACTGATGTAATGACGTCGGCTGCTTTAAGTACTGTTGACCTGACATTGGAGTACAGGCGATGGCAGCCAACACAAAAAAAACATCTACTCTGGTATTCGGGCCGGCCGAGGGCTACCACAGCAGGGCTAATCCACAGGTGATGACTGCAACAGTGAAACATGAAGATCATCAACTACTTCTAAGACCTCTCAATCAGCAATACATTTCTTGACGTACTCTGCCCCTTTTTTTGAATCAACATTTTCACCTTTTCGGACTCCAAAGGCTCAACAAGATAATTATTTTTTATTTCTTTACAAATATTTTACTAGTTATCATATGAAACGTTTCTTTTTGATTTCTTTACCAAATATGTAATACTGTTCTAGTTGGAAATTATGCTAATGTTTTCTGCAAAAGACTTTTACTAAACTACTTGAACTTTCTGAAATGTTTACATTCATATTTTGTACTAAGGCCTAAACAGAAACGATTATGCAAGTGAAAGTGTTTAGATGCTATTCAGAAAACTGCTTTCACATTTGACTGACTGATTTAGCAATAGCTACAAACATTAAGCCTTGCAGATGCACTTACTTGTCAAAGAAAATAAAGCGGAAGTTTTTAAGAATTCAATGAAATGGACAACACTCAAAATGGCAAGAAAAAAGATGACAGCGCATCCAATGTAGGATGTATGACAAAGCCACTAAAATAATTAAGTCAGTATGCACTACTGTAAGATTGGTACAGATCTAGCTAGCTATTATGGTGTCATGTGCCATCCCCCAGATCTGGCGCCCCCCCCCCCCCCCATTGTAAGTTGAGGAACATAAAAGTAGGCCCACTCTTCCCCATCTATGTTCCTCAACTCAGACTTGAAGTCTTGTCATTTTGAAACTAAAAATAATGTGGCATAAAATTATTGACCTTTCTGATCTAAACATAACCTCTTCATTATCTTCTTTAACAAAAAATAATCAGTACATATTAAAGCTTCTTGAACAACATGAGGAGGTGTTTGTTAGACAAGCAGCCAAGGGCGCCCGCAGGCAGGTGCAAGGGGGTGCACTTGCACCCCCCTGGAACTGGCTGGCCGAGAAATTAATTTTATTTTAATTTATAAAAAAAAAGCTTTGTCTTTTTTAAAGGCGTTTCTCTTTAAGAATGCCATTTACATCCTGTCAAGCTGCACAGACGCAACAGGTGTTTGCGACCCTTTTGTCTTCTGTGCTTAAGCGCTGAAACCATAGCACTTTTCATCTGCAAAGACCGGTTGTAGGACCCAACAGTCATGTGTGCGTCGCATGTATTTTAAATATAAACGTGCGCACAGTGCGCGGGAAGGGAATCACATCATTTCTGCCAAAGAGTCACTCACAGTTTGATACCTTTCATCAGTTCTGCAACTCTGTGATTTCACACTTAAATGGGGTTTTTACTCCTCCACCAAACTTACTGCAGAATGAAATATTTGAGCAAGCTCTTGGTAACTTTGGGTAAGTCAGCATTATACAGTTTTTCTGTATAAATAAATAACCGGCCTCCTTACTACCAGTAATGTATTAGGAATGCTAGCTTTGGTCGTTTTGTGTGGTAATTACAGTTTTGTCTATGTGACAGGCAATGCGTTTACTGTGTTACCACTATTACTTTGATGAAATAGTTTGTTAAATGGCAAGCAGGTAGAGTCCATGAGTTAATGTGACTAAAATAACCTTATACTAGTGAATTTGTGAACATGGAAGGTAAAGCGGAGGATACTGGGATGCCAAGAAATAAAATGTTTATGAGTGATGGAGCAGCAGATAAACGAATACATTCTAGTGTTCATTGTGTTCTCTTTGTGTTTGGGGTTTTTGGAAGGTGCAGTAGACCATATTACGCTAAATCATTGGTTTACTTTATGAAACTGTCCCTGAATGTGCATCAGTATTGCGTTTTGTCCGTTATAACATTTTTGATGAAATAATGAGGTTTGCAGTCCCTAAATCCTACCACATATTACACTAACGCACTTCTCATTAGTCAAAAATGCGTATCACCAAAAAGTATCTTGTCCTTTTAACTTTATGAGTGAATAGTATCAGGGTTTAAAAGGTGGCCCTGATTTGGGCCTTTGTCTCTGATTCTTGAGGTGAGAGAGCAGGACCCATGGTTGGAGCTGTGTCTGTGTTTTAGTATGAAGGGAGAAAATTTCCTGGGGAGAAGAGTGAAGCAATTTAAATCATAACATACTACTGAAATTTTCTGAAGTTTGTGTGCTAATTTGCTTGCTGTTAATGTTATGCCTTAATTAACGTTATATTGGTGCGAAATGGATGCATATTCATTTTAAAAGTCTATCAGGTGATTTGTTTGCATTTAAAGACATTTCTTGAGCTTTATCAACGTGTGCACCTATGAGCAGTTGTTATGGTCTTACTTTTTCCCTGTACGTTGGCGTTTTTCTTTAAGTGCTTTTTATAAAAGAAATGTTTTGAAAACTGTGATTCACGAGCTATTAAATTAATTTAAGGAGTTGTTAATTTGTTTTGTGCTGTGCAGGACATTATGTATGCTTCTTATATGTTGAAATTGTTCACTTTTTTGTGTTTTGTGATGGGGAAAGTTACTGCACATATGCACTTTAGTTTGTTCTAAATATGTGTGTCACTATTGATGTTAAGAAGTTGAGACTAGATGAAACACAAGAAAATTCTGTAAAATAGTAGAATAGAATTCCAGAACTAGTGAAGCCCTGAAACAAGAGTGTGACATCCTAAAATGATCACACATTGGGCATGTGTTTTGTGAGATCCATAGGTACTGTCCTAGCACTGATCCCCTCCCCACACCTATTGTAAGTGTAAAAATGGCTGTAAAATATCATTCATTTTGTAATGTGTAATTCACTGAGGTGTTTAAGAATTAAAGGCTGTATATTATGTTTTATAGTGCATAATGAGCTTTATAGTGTGGGTTGCATGATAGAATCATGCATGCATTACTGTTAATATTTACATTTGGTAAGCAGCGGAGTGGACTGAATTTTGGAGGACATTATGCCTGCAACTGTTTGCCTTGTATTAAGTATGTGTTCATTATAGTATATTCATGCATGCTGGTTTCTGTCTCTCTTTTTTGTAACCAATAATTGCAAACAGCTGATGATGAATTATTAGGATTTGATACTTGCCTGACACTGGGTGCTGTCTAGGCAGTGGAAGAAAGCTTAGGTGTACTTCCTCTCCTTCTCTATAGGGGACTAATCTTAAATCCTTGGCTGTTTTTTAAAAACGAGTCCAGCTTTTGTTTTTTGGTGTGTGTGTGTGTGTGGGGGGGGGTAGACAAATGGAACTCCACACAGGTGAGTTCTGTGAAAACGTAAAGTGCAAAAATGAATGCATTTATAATCTTGAAGTAAAGTGAACAAAATCAAAGTCAGGTGCCATAAATCGCCACTGTATTTAAAGTCCTTCAGCCCATGTTTTTGACACGGCACAATACATGAACACCAACTACCCTTATTTCATTTGCAGGACTCTCTTCTGTGGATGTTCCACTTCGTAAGTGGGACAAAAGACTAGCAGTATCCAGCCTCCATGAAGAGATCAAATTACTTCCAGAAGTAATTTCAAGTCTGAACCAAGGGTAACGCTACCAAAACTCTCTTCTGCCAAATTTAGTATAGGACTATTCCAAAAGAAGTCTTTGCTGAGGGAAAATTTTACATCTCTTTCCCATTTCCGCATCTGCTGATGGGTCTCTTAGCAGACATTGGCATCAAAGTAATTCATTCATGGAACCTATTCTGACAGACTAGTCACTCTTTACAAAAAATATCCTGCTACATCTATATATACTACCAGGGACACTGTTACATTAGAAAAAGGTGAATTGTCATAAGTTTTATGTACTGTTTAATATTTTGGGGATAAAAGGAATTAAGATCTAGTAAAATAACTTTTGGTGGACTACAAAAGGTATCAAATGATGTGACTATTACTCTGCTGATTCAGAAGTACCTCCTTTATAGTAAGCTAGTTTGTTACAAAATCAAATTGTCTCTCTAGTGGTAGATGTTACCAGCTGAAATAAAAGAAAGCATAATGGCACAACAATCATCCCTGATACTGGAATGCATAGGAAAACACCGATTACATTCAATGGCTTTCTTTAATCTAAAATATTTTAAACTTTATTTTTAAGTTGATAGTAAAGTAGGCAATTGGCTGTTGAATTTGAAGGAAAGTAAGCTTTAATTAGGAAACCTGTTCAGGCAGGTTTAATATGTGGTTTGTTGGCATCCCTGAACCATTGGATAACACTAACTCTCCTCACGAGATGGCTCAGGATTTTTTTGAAAGTTTAGATAATAGATATAAACCAAGACAACATGCTGAATAATGCTGGAGGATAGATTCCTGTCCCAGAGACTTCCTATACTCTGGAACAAGCTACCTATCTATATCAAACAAAGCTCCTCATTAGCACTCTTCAAGAAAAATCTTGATGACTGGATGGGAAATGGGCAAATCATCTCTGTGGCTCTGCTCGACAGGGGGACAGGAAAATAATTTTCTTGGGTGGTGAAAGCCAGGGCACCTTTTTGGCTAGGCTTGTATAGGCCCTAGGGTTGATAGCCTAGTACTTACCTAAGAACCTAAGTATGTTTATCCTGGTTGTAGAAAGTCAGTGGACTTTGATGGGCTCTCCTCAAATGGGTAGTGTTTGTGACACTCGTCTCTGCTCCTACTTCTGTCTGCTGTCATACTAAAAAGTTTAGTAACTCCCTCCGTGACTTAACCTGTTTGGATGTGCTTGAAATATCCTAAACTCTGCGGGTTAACATGCGGTTGTGTATGCCATCATGCTAAACAGCCACAGGAGCAGGGATTGGGGGAGCAGTGTCCCCACCTTGGAATGGATGTTTTGATATTGAGATTCAAACATAGTTGAGAGTTAAAACTAGTTTCCCTTGCATTCTTCCTTACTTTAGCTACATACAGTTCCATGATCATAAAGTAACACTCAGCAGTGTGTTTTTAAGAACTTCTTAATCCTGTAACACATAGCCCAGCAGTGGTTATCTGCTCTGATGGCCAGTAAATTAATAGTTTGATTAAGCTTGGTGTTTTGATATAAACTGAAATACAGAGAAAGAAAACTTGCAGACCAAATGCATTGCTAAGAACTTCCCATTTTGATATAAGTTGTCACTTTAGTAGACCGGAGTTTAGGTGGAAGTGTGATTGTTGCAGATTTCTGCCCCATATTCCTACTGAGCTTTTCTCCCCGGGCTTCCACTGAAAGAGATTTTGCACAGTTGGACTATCCCGGTTAACAAATGCCAAATAAATAAAAAGGATTGAAGTTGCTAAATAATAACAGACATTTGAGTTTTAGATGTCATATCCTTTAGAAAAATGCATACTAACACAAATCCTGTTATTCTACTATTATTATGTTCATTAGAACAATATTTATAATCCGTCCCTATTTATTTTAGGCTTTGTCCAGATTTCTTGCAGTAAGAGGTTGAGATGTGCATGTGTGAGAGTGAAATGCCCTATTTAGAGTTAGCAGGTGGAATTTATTTTCACATACAATTTCAAGGAATTGTGAGCTTCAAGGGAAGAGATGTTTACTGTTCATGCGAAGTCTGCTTAAAATGTGCAACTGTTTTGTTTAGCAAATGGTATCACTGTTGTGGCATAGAATTTCAAAGCTGTCTTAGTAGCACAGCAGGTAGCATGCTTGCATCTTGATGTAGAGGGCTGTAGGTTCTACTCCCACCACATGTAGATTTGTATTTTAAGGGGGTGGAGTGCTGCAGTCCTGAGTATGTCCTCCTTTGGATGAGATGCCTAGTAACTATGAACTTGTGTTTCCTCTTGCCACTTATTCCTATTGCAATATACAAGCTTAGCATTTTTTTTTAAATGTAACATAGGCAAGTTATTGTTTAAGGGCAGTAGGCACTGAATTTGTAGATGAAACACTGAAATATAAAGCTATTTTCTATGACTTCCCAACAAGTACATTGGTTCATTAAAGCTGTTTTCTAGCAACAACCTTTCCATTAGTTTCATATCTCTTTAATGTGAAATTATTCAGATGACTTTTACTTCTGCAGAGATTGTGCATATTGACTGATATTGGTAGATTGCAATGATAGACGTTTAAGTGGCCTTTTATGGTTGAAATGTTCTGAATTGGGCAATTTGTCATTATTGGTTCATATGTTTTGTTTCATTGCTTAATGGAAAAAATGTTCAAAACTATAAAACACACTCAAGTGGTGCTGTATTAACAATGGATATAATTCAGTTATTGTATATTATAATTAATACAATCAGGAAGGTGAATCAAAGCAGTTATGCATGGTTCTGAAATGTGTGCAAGGGGCCTATGATTTGAAACAGGCCAAATGTAAACTTAACCTGCCATTGGCCAGATGCATTTTCTTTGAATGTGGGTTTAAATGCTGTTTCAGTGCATGCAAGTTTCAAAGGTAGGGAAGTTTTAATGCTAAGTCTGTTTTCATTGTAAGACTATTGCTTTGTTTAAGTTTAGCAAATGTCTATCAGTGTTTGTGCTATAAAACAGGAGGTTACTAAGCTATTGGCCCTGAGGCCCTAAAATTTGAAATAAAAGTTGAAAATTAAAACCATCTGTAATCATTGTAGAAGTAATGCATAAAACAGTATGCACACAGAGTTTTGAACAGTGTTTATGGCAACCGGGGAGAAATAGCCAAGTAATGGGATACTGGAATGGCTGCGTGTGTGTGTTGGGGGGGGGGGATTTGAAGGGGGTGGGGGCGGTGCGTTGACGTGGGTGGGGTTGGGGGCGGTGCTTCGGGTTTGCACCCCCCTGCAAAAAATCCTGCGGGCTCCCTTGCAAGCAGCATATTTGGTTTTGAAAGAATTCTATTGTACAACCTTGCTGAACTGTCTGCAGAACTTGCATGTCTGTAGTAATCAGCAGCCAACCAGGAAGATGACTCTGGAATTTGACTTTGAAGGGTACTGGAAAAAGGAAAGGGAAAGAAAAAAAAAAGGAAGCAATCATTTTGAAATTCTTTGCTTATCTTCCTTTCCCAGTTGAGACTGGATTTGCTTTTGTCTGCGAAAAATATGAAAGACAGCTTTCCTATAAAACGTTATTTATTAGCAGTCCAATTTATTTAAAATAAGACTGAGTTTTGTATTTCCTCTGTAGATCCACAAAAGCATAATATTCTGGTTGACCAAATAAAGAATATTTGGTGTCAGAAGCATTTGATATATATTTTTAACTTTCCATGCCTCTCAACCATCTAGCTGACTGCTATAGTCCCTGCTCAATTGTTCTCTTCAAGGCAAATCCAACCACAGTGTGGCCATCATGCAAAAAGCCATCAAGGGAATTTTACCACACTGCCATAATGACCCCTGTGTCACAGAAGGGCTTAGGGCAGGAGCATTAAAAGTTCAGACTGGGACCGTCACTTGTTTGTGCAACTGGTTCTGGTTTAAGCACTTGGGCTTCAGGCCAGTTATTTTACATTAAGAAGGTTTGTGGTCTGCACTCTTGTGGGAGAAGAGGCTGAACTCTGCCCTTCTGAGCTGGGAATTTCTGGTTAAAGGTTTATAGTGCCTGAATATTTGAACTGTATCTTACTGAAATTGGTACACCTTGTTTGCTGTAGCATAGACTAGATCCAGGCCTGCTGAATCTAGCTTTGTTTATATGCTTGTTGTTTGCTTGCTTGTTATTTCCCTGGAACGCCAATTCCACCTAATACGCGGCTTCTCAGCGCTTCTGTGGATCACTAGTGATATCTGCATTGCTTACTGTACTTACTTCCTAGTTTCACTTGAAAGAAAGTTACTGTTTGTAATTCTTGCATTTAAGTTACCTGTAACACATTGCACTTAAGTTACCTGGCACTTGCTCACTAAAGCAATTATATAAGTCAGCACTAAAAATTAAAAGCACTACACCCTCACTCCCCACTGGCCTTGGTTTTCAATTAAGGAATTCCCAATATTATTCAAGCATGTCCAAAGGTCAGTTGTCAATCTCCTCTCAGGTCCAGCTGGTGAATCTGGGAATCTTGAGGCAATGTTCCAACTGCCTCATGTACACAGACAACCCTCTCCTCCTCCCAACAAATTCCAATACATGTGAGAGATGCAACCATATAGCCAAACTGGAGGCTAAGCTCTCTCAACTCAGTACTGGCATAACCAGTCAGGAGGAGAAGGAAACCACACTCACTACAATTCCAGTCTCACATAGACCTACCACGACAGCAAACCAAACACATAATCACACAAAAACATACTCGGAGGCTCTAAATAAAGATCTGCCGAAGCAGCAGAGACCTCCAAAGCAGACACCCAAGCAGCCGCTACCCCAAAACAAAACACGTGCAACACATATCTCACAAAGCCAGTGTGCCGAACAGTCACAGCCTTTAAGACTAAACAACACACTTGATACACTTGTAATAGGTGACGATCGTCAGGCACACTGACGTCCCGCTCACCAGGCTGAACAAGGAGAGGGTCACGGTGAGCAGCCTGTCGGGCGCTAGGATCCGCCACATAACACAAGCACTCAGGTCACTCCAAGGCAAGTACAAATATGACTCAGTCATTGTCCATGCTGGTGTGAATGACCAGAGACGTACCTCCCTGGACTACATGAAAAGAGACATAAAGGAGTTCTCTGAGCATGTAGCCCAGACCGGTATGACCCTGACCTTGAGTAGCATCTTACCCTCACCAAGAATGATGCCACAATATGAAGACAAGATGATCAATTTCAACAACTGGCTTAAGTACTGGTGTCATTCAAGGGGGATCCAATGCCTGTCAGCTTGGAATGATATGCTCGACAAGCCACAATGCTTTGCTAGGGACGGCTTGCACCTGTCACCCCTGGGCTTTCGGATATTGGCAAAGGCTCTTGCTACCCCCATAGTGCCTTTTTTAGGCAAGGCTCAAAAGACAAACCCACCTCCATATGTATCACAAGGGATAAGAAACTAAGAGTAATGCTACTCAACGCCAGAAGTCTAACCCTCAAGATGCACGCACTCGAAACTCTCCTTAGCATGGAGAGCATCGATATCTGTGCAGTAACAGAAACCTGGTTCAGGGCTCTCGAGAGCACCCCAGTACTACCAGGTTATACCTCATACCATGCTTTTCGGCCCCAAAACTTGGACTGAACCACAAAAGGAGGGGGAGTATCGATATTCATCAAAGATACCCACACCTCCAGGTTGGTGGCAAAGCACGAAGCATCAGAGACTATCCATGTGCAACTAACAGTGGGTAAAACTGCCTTCCAGTTTATAGCCTGCTACAGACCACCCTCCCAAACCCAGGAACCCCACTCGGCCTTCCTGAGAACACTGAAAAATATGAAGTTCTCTCCAAACACCATTATATTGGGCGACTTCAACTACCCAAACATAGACTGGGAGCATTACTCTAGCTCCAACACCCTAGCCCAAAGGTTCCTAGAATTTATAAACTCAAATGCTACGGAACAACTTGTTACCACTCCCACAAGAGGGGAAAACATACTGGACCTGATCATCACCAACATGGGGACTCTATGCTCCAGACCAGAAGTGTATCCCTCACTGGTAAGATCAGACCATAAACTAATCTCACTGGATATTCACATCCCGACCCCACCCCCTGCCCAGAAAACCACAGTGAAAAACTTCTCTAAAGCAAATTTCACACTCCTCAAAACTGAGGTGGAATCCTTCAAAGCCCCCGGGCCTGTGGAAAATACGGCCCAGACTGCAGAATCCTTTATAAACGCATTCCATGAACACCTTCAGGAATGCATGGATCATGCGATCCCAAATAAAACCAAGACCCAATCCTCCAAAGGCAGACGTCCTGTCTGGTGGACCCCAGCCATAAACAAACTATACAATAGAAGGAGGAAGCTACTAAATGATAGAGCAAAATCCCAAAAAGGGAAGGCATCACTGATCAGTATTAGCAAAAAACTACGGGCACACATAAAATTGTCTAAGGTCAGCTTCGAGAGAAAAATTGCACAGGACACTAAGGAAAATCACAAGGCTTTCTTTAGTTATGTTAGGAACCTGGGTGGTAATTCCCAGATATGCTCAGAATTAGTCCAAAATGACAAAAAATACACCGAACCCACAGACATTGCCAACATCCTAGCTGACAGGTTCAGCGCAAACTTCTCCCCCCCTCCCCACCAAAAGGGCAAATATCTATCCCAGCAGAGTGCTGCCCACCTGACATCTCAGATGCTCAAGTAACAGCCACCCTCTCCAAAGCAAAAAACACAGCATCAATGGGACCAGACGGTGTCCCAGGCTGCGTCCTACATGAACTCCAAGAAGAGCTAAACCCAAACATAAAACTACTGTTCAATCTCAGCCTTACTACAGGATATGTGCCCAAAGAGTGGCGTATAGCAACAGTGGTCCCTCTCCATAAAGGTGGTGCCCCAACGGATCCTGGAAACTATCGCCCCATAAGCCTGACTAGCTTGGTCTGCAAAGCTATGGAAAGGATCATCATGGACCTCATAAATAAAGATATTGGGGACCTACAAACACTATATCATACCCAGTTCGGCTTTGTTAAGGGCAGATCCTGCCTCTTAAACCTGGTTGATTTCTTTGAAACAGTCACCAAGGCCATTGACGAGGGGAAGGTGGTCCACACAGCCCACCTGGACCTCGCAAAAGCCTTCAATACAATACCCCACTCGGGCATTATAGATAAGCTCACCAGCTTAAATATAAACCCTTATGTCACTAGATGGATTGCAAACTGGCTCAAGGACAGAACCCACATGGTTATAATTGCTGGAGCCATGTCAGACTCCAAACCAGTTACAAGTGGTGTCCCACAAGGCTCAGTCCTGGGACCTCTCTTGTTCGGTATATATTTCTCGGAGGTACAGGCCAACACGGAAGGACTGTGGCTGACCAAGTTCGCAGATGACTGCAAACTGGGCGCCATAATCGACTCTCCAGCCAACACAAGCATCCTCCAAAAGGGCCTCATAGAAACAGACAACTGGTGCCAGAGCCATGGCCTCAAGCTAAATGCCAAAAAGTGTATAGTCATCCCCTTTGGCAAAAACAAAGTGCCCACAAATTACCACATAGGTGGCAATCCATTAAGTACAGAAGAAGTAATTAGGGACCTGGGGACCCAGTTTGATAGCAGTCTCTCATTTGACAACCACGTGGCCAAAGTGGTTAGAAAAACATTTTATATAGCCCACCTAATCATGAAGGGATTCACATCTAGATCAGGGGACGTCATCGTGCCTCTTTACTCATCCCTCATCAGGCCCATAATTGAGTACAATGCCCCTTTTGGGATGTACCTTACCAGACACCTGCAGCAACTGGAAAGACCCCAAAAGTACCTCACCAAGAGGATCAAAGGGCTCAAACAGACGCCATATGCTGCCCGGTTAAAGAAACTCCAGCTCTACTCAGTGGCATACCGCCTTTTCAGAGGCGATCTGTGCCTGACGTATAATGCCATGTCCAACCCGGAATTAATGGACATGCTGCACCTCAGAAAATCCAAATCCCATCGAGCTATGCGCTCGAGAGACTTGAACCTCAGCACTGAAATAAATAGGACATGCTGGAGGGACAGATTCATAACCCAGAGGCTCCCTTCACTCTGGAATAAAATCCCAGTCCAGGTTAGGCAGAGTCCCTCATTGACTCTCTTCAAGAGGAATCTTGATGAGTGGATGGGAGATCGTAGGTTTACCCCAGGTATCACTTCTGTCACTGTTAGACATTGGCACAGTATACTAACCTCGAAAAAGGGCATAGCAAAATAAATTTAAAATGGGTGGCGAAAGCCAAACTCATTCTGGCTAGGCTTATAAATGCCCTAGGGCAGACAGCCTAGTATGAACCTATGAACCTATGATACAAGTCTCATGAGCAATCTTGTCCTCCTCTCTAAAGAAGACAGCTTTTCAGATCCCTGGTCTCCAGCAAGGATACATTTCCAGATGACTCTAGCAGTACACACATCAACCCCCTCCCCTTGGGAGAGGTCAGCAGGCATCACCTCTTCACTTTTTTCCCCTCCCAATCTCCTCCAGCACCTAGACCAGAATCCCATAGCCATCTAACATTCAGTAATATGACTAACATTCTTCATTACAATGCTAAAGTCTCAGTGACGCAAGTCCTCTCTGCTGCAATCACTTTTCTGTTGGCTAATACAAGGAAATGTGCAACATACCGGTTCAACAGGGTTGGGCTGTATGCAATGACACATTTAAAAAAAATTGCTGCTACTGAAAAATGTTGACCAAATTCTTTGAAATTATTGCTTTCCATTTTACCACAATTACATTCCAATAAACTACAGCGATAACTCTTATGGTACATATTTGAAGTTGCAGCTACCATGCTCTTTAGAGCTAATATAAATGCTATTTATACTGCTGCAACTGCTTTTCAGTAATGGCAGCTGCAAGCAAACAAAGCACAGCAGCAATGTCACTTGTTATGCAGGCAAATAAATGCATCAAAGTGATGAACGACACACACCACTTAAGCCTTCAGTTCTGTAACAGCACAGTTGCCTACGGATCTGTTTTAGAGTTTAAGTTACAAGTCATTTTTTTACTTAGTCTCTTTCTTTTGTTATGCCTGAGTGGATTTTTAATGTTAAAAAAACAAATGAGCAACAAGGAAAAAAAATGAAATAATACACCTTAGAAAGCAAAAATGTGCTGGGTTCAAATTACAAATATTCTAAATGCCCATTACTTCTCTCTCTCTCCCTTTTTTTTTTTTTTTTTAACCAACCTTTACTCAACACTACCTCAAATGCAGCAACATACAACCACAACCAATTTTAATGAAATAACTTAAAATTCAAAAAAGGAAGAACAAAAGGAAGAAAAAACTTTCAAGACAGTACATGTCAGCTCATACAATTTAACCAAGTTAATATAATAATTATAGAGGAGATGAGATCCATTAGTTTGTTATAGTTCCGTTTTGCTCCAAATAGGTGAGCCAGGTGAATTATTTATTAACAAACGTTGGTTTCTTTCCTACTGTTGGTCTCTCCAATCTGCTCAATATATCAATTATTGCACAGATGTAATACTTACTATTATACAACTGCCCTCCATTAATATTCAAAAACGTGCACGCTGATTGGTCAGCGTGCACGTTGTAAATCAGAGTTATAGTAATGGAAAAGGTCGGTCGCCGGACTTTTCCATTACTATAACTCTTTCACTGTTTAGCTATGTTAAGCGAGTTTAACATGGCGACACTTTAAAAAGCAGCGGAGATTCTCCGTTGCTTTTTTAAAGCTGTCTCACTATGTTAAACTCCTTTAACATAGCGAGACAGTTTGTAAAAAGCAACGGAGATCTTGCTTTCTCCGTTGCTTTTTCAAACTGTCTCGCTATGTTAAATGGGTTTAACATACCGAGACAGCTTTAAAAAAAGCAGCGGAGATTCTCCGTTGCTTTTATAAAGCTGTCTCACTATGTTAAACTCCTTTAACATAGCGAGACAGTTTGTAAAAAGCAACGGAGATCTTGCTTTCTCCGTTGCTTTTTTCAAAACTGTCTCGCTATGTTAAATGGGTTTAACATACCGAGGTAGCTTTAAAAAAAGCAACAGAGATTCTCCGTTGCTTTTTTTAAAGCTGTCTCGGTATGTTAAACCCATTTAACATAGTGAAAACAGTTTGTAAAAAGCAACGGAGATCTTGCTTTCTCCGTTGCTTTTGCCCACAGTTCTGATGTACTGCATAGGCATACGCATGTGCAGTACATCAGAACTGCTGCAGAATACCAGACAGCTGCAGAAGGGCAGCAAGGAGGCATTATACAATGCCATTATTTAAGAAAAGTAATTATTTTTTTTCTTAAATAATGTCACTGTATAATAGCAATAACCCACTTCTGAGTGTGGGTAATGCTGGATTTACCCACTGTTGGCTTTGTTTGGCCACTCGGGCTTTGCCCTCGTGACCAAACCACACCAACCGTGGGTAAATCCAGCATTACCCACACCCAGGCGTGGGTTATTGCTATAATCTTCAGTAAGGGCTATCAGAGAACTTGGTTGTCAGTAAGACCATAATGATGCACTCTGCTTCCCCAAGACCATCTTTTACTGTCTACTTTAAAATATTCTTATTTTAAAAAAATGAAGATTAGTTATTACTTCTCACTACTGGCTACTGAAAAACGTATTTTCAGTAATACCATAATGCTAAACAGTGTTTCCCCATCATCATTACTTTCTGCACTTGAATACTTCTTTAAATAGTATATTGCCTGTAGCTGACCTACACTGCTATAAGAACTATAGGTTCATTAGTCTCACTAGCTTCATATTAAAGCTATGGGAATATATTACCTCAGATTTCATTGATCTGGGCCACTGAACATCTCCACCATGTACCTTCGCCAATTCAGCTTTTTTTCAAAAGCTAGTCCTGCTTTATAATCTCATTAACTTCTCTGAACAAATAACCAAAGCGGTGGATAGTGGTTATGCAATACATCTGGCATATATGGACCTGGTCAAGGTCATTAACACTAGTACATATGCAGGCATAATTAAGAGAATTGCAAATCTGAATATTAAAACTTGTGTTGCATGGTTGATAGCTAACTGGTTGTCTGACAGAACCCATGTGGTTAGAGTTGCAGGTGGCACTTAAAAGCAAAGGAGATACCAATGGTGTACTACAGGGCTCAGTGTTGTCCCTCTCCTACTTGGTATCTACTTCTCAGATCTTCAGGTCAACACTCCTTCTAGCCTATGGTAATCTAATTTTGCAGATGGCTGTAAACTGGGTGTTGCTATTTGATCGTCCAGTGACTCAATTGTTCCTTGTTCAACATGAGTTAAACCATGTTAACAACTGGAGGAAGGACAATGGTCTCAAATTAAATGTGAAAAATGTAGTACGGTTAATTTTGGTAAACAAAACATTTTCCCACACCACAGAAGTAAGGTATTTAGATTTCTTATCTTCTGATCAAGTACCTGCAGTAGTTTGTAATGCTGGCTCATCTCATCTCATTTCCAAAGGCATCTCTTCTAAATCTAAAGAAGCCTTAATTCTCCTTTACTTATATCGCATCAGACTCATTCCTGAATATATCATGCCCCTTTTGGCATGTGCTTGTCTAAATACAGATTCATAGGTAGTTACTAGGCTAATGACCACTAGGTCCCTTAACCACACACTCCAAACCCTTTTTGATCCAGAGTATCATAGGCATCTGTAAAGGGGGGGGGCATGTTAGTAAGGATATGCCCAAGGGATTTGTAAGGGGAGGAGTTAGGATAATAATTTTCTTATTGATGGCCTCTTATCCATAAGGGACTCTGGGGCCAGAATGAGAGCAAAAAAGAAGTTATGTACTCACTAGAACGTTCCATGTGAGTTGTTCCATCTCGCCTTCAGTCTTCACTGATGGGTTTGGAGCCGATCCTCGGCTCCAACACGGCCAACAAGCAAGCTCAAAGTTTTCCAGTAGCTCAAGACCCCATCCCCTATCCCACAATGCACCGCTGGAATTACCTCAGATCTTGTTTGCTGCGTACCATATAGAGATACAATAATTATTCTGCCTAGGAATGAAGACACATTGAGAAACCAGGATGAAGAGAGCCTCCAGGTCAGCTGCCAGCCAGGAGGGGGAAGGGGGGAGGGACGTGAGAATGAAGGTGAGCTGGAACTCCTCACATGGAACATTATGGTAAGTATATAACTTCTTTATGTTAAGCTGTTCAATCTTGCCGTTCAGTCTTCACTGATGGGTAGCGTCCCTAGCACCCTAACCTTGGGTGGCTCACGGAAGTACACTCTTCAGAACCGTAGAACCAAATGAAGCCATGCCCCTGGAGGCCTTATCCACTTTGTAGTGAGTTATAAAAGCGTGAGGTTTAGACCATGTGGCTGCCGCACAGATGTTGTCCAGGGTTAATTTGGCTTGAAAGGCTGAAGAGGTAGAAACTGCTCTGGTTGAATGAACCTTCACTTTACTAGACAAGGGCATGTTATGACAAGAACAGGTGTAAGTGATACAATCCGACAGCCACTTAGAGCTTTTTTGGCAACTGGTTTACCTTTCCTGGCGTCAGAAAAAGATCTGATTTCCTAATCTCTTTTGTTCTGTCTAAATAAAATCTAAGTTGTCTGTGAACATCGAGTTTGTGCAACATATATTCCAATTTGTTGGTGTGATTAGAGAAGAAAACAGGCAACTCAATGACTTGATTGATGTTAATCTCTGAACATACCTTAGGCAAAAAGGATGGGTTTGTCCTGAGAAATACTCTGTCAGCATGAAAGACCATATAAGAAGGCTTGATGGATAGGGCTTGGAGCTCTGACACACTGCGGGCTGAAGTGATGGCTACTAGGAAGATAGTTTTCCATGACAGAAATTTTAGCTCACAGGATGATGCAGGCTCAAAAGGAGGAAGAATGATGCAAGAGAACATAAAATTAAAATTCCAGGGAGAATAAGGAGTCTTCAAAAAACAATGAGCCAGCACGTACGGTATATAGAGTCTTCACTGGAGGCCTCATGGGAAAGGAACCTTTTAGAAAAACTTTAGGCAATTGGTGAGCCATAATATTCAATCCATCGATCTCTAGATGGAAATTAGATATAGCAGCTAGTTGTACCTGCACCGTAGCATCCGCTGCTCCTTTGTTGAAAATTTCTGTCAAGAAATGTAAAATAGAAGATAATGGCGCTTGGTAATGGTCAATATCATGGGAGGAAGCCCAAATGGAAAATCTCTTCCACTTACTACGATACAATTTTCTAGTGGAAGGCTTATGGGAAGCCAACAAAATTTGACTAGTGTCATGGGAAAGATTATAAAGCCTAGCTATGTGGGGAATTGGAGCAGCCAAGCGGTTAGCTTCAGTGTCTGCAATGATGGATGAAGATCCCCTGACGGATGTGTCAATAAGTCCGGAACTGGGTCCAGGATCCATGGGTCTTCCAGAATGTGATGGTAAAGAAACGGAAACCAAATCTGCAGAGGCCAATGAGGGGCTATAAGAATGATTGTCCGTCCCATTGACTTTGCTTTCTGTAAAAATCTGGGTATCAGAGGAAATGGGGGAAATGCGTAGAGGAGACCTGGGGGCCAATTGTGGACAACAGCATCCCTAGGGGACTGACCTGGCGGGGGAATCAGGGCAAAATAGCTTCTGCATTTGTTGTTATGACTGGCAAACAGGTTGCAGGAAGGCTGGCCCCATTTGCAGAAAATCCTGTCTGCAATCTCTTGTTTGAGGGACCATTCGTGGGACAATAAAATTGCCCTGCTCAGTTTGTCCGCTATGACGTTGGATTTGCTCGGGATGTGCATTGCTAACAGAAAGCGCTGGGATGACACTGCCCACTGCCATACTCTGAGGGCTTCTCGGCAAAGGGGGTAAGACTTGGTCCCGCCTTGCTTGTTCAGGTACCAGACCCACTGACATGTTGTCTGTCTGTATTGCAACTGTCACTAGAGGAAGAGAGTCCTGAAAGTATTGCAACGCTAGAAGTACTGCTCTCATCTCCAGGACATTGATATGCAGACGTGATTCTTGATCCGTCCATGTGCCTTGGGCAGTCTTTCCCTGAAAATGCCCCCCCACTCCACCCTATCAGGGAAGTGTCCGTGGTCACAGTGGCAACTGGAGGGGGTAGCATGAAGGGACGTCCTATTGTGACATGAAGAGACATCAACCATCACTGAAGATCCTTTTTGCAGGAATTCATTATCAGGATCGTGTGATTCATTGGAAGTTCCTGGTAAGACCACTGCGTGAATAGGAGCCACTGAAGGATCTTCATATGCATACTTGCTAACGGGATTGCCAAGATTACTGCTGCCATCAATCCTAGTACTTTCAATACCTCTGCAGCTGGTGCTCTGTACTTTGATATCAAGGACGTGATGTGTTGGCGAAGAATACAAACCCTTTCTGGTGAAAGACGAAGAGTGGTGGTTGACGTGTCTAATTCTGTCCCTATAAAAATGATATGCTGCGATGGCAACAAGGCAGACTTTTCGAAGTTGACTGTAATGCCTAGCCAATTGCAGAGTGTCAGAGTAGCCTCTCTTGCTTGAAGAAGTTGATGCCTGGTGGTGGAGGTAAGGAGCCAATCATCCAAGTATGGAAACACCTGGAATCCTAGATGCCTCAGGTGAGCAGTGACTACTGACATGCACTTGGTGAACACTCTGGGGGCTGTAGTGAGACCAAAGGGCAGAGCTCGGAACTGATAATGATTGGCTCCCAGCCGGAAATGCAGGTGATCCCTGGATGGTCTGGCCATCATTATGTAGTAGTACGCATCCGTAAGATCGATCGAGCACATCCAATTGTCTTTCCCTAAAAAGGGAAGTATGGACTGTAGTGTGACCATTCAGAACTTCTCTTTCCTCACAAATTGGTCGAGTCTGCTGAGATCCAAAATGGGTCTCCAGTCCCCTGTTTTCTTTAGAATCAAAAAGAATCTTGAGTAAGTTCCGAATCCTGTTTGGTCTGCCGGGACTGGCTGGATGACTCTTTTTTTTTTTTTTTAGCAATCAGAGTACCTCTATTATTGCTTGTTGCCTGTGACTGGGTGCAATGTCCGGGATTTTTTTGACTGAGAGGGGCTGGTTGGAGAACGGTACGAAATACCCCCTGGAAATGATACTTTGTACCCAACTGTCGTTTGTTATATCTAGCCAGACTTATGGGTTCAATGACAAGCGACCCCCAACTGTCTCCAGAGTAGGACAGCTGGGCCTCCCTTCAGGAGCGCTGGTCGGACTGACCAGAGAAGTGATCTCTGTCACCCTGGTGTTGCGGACCCCCTCTGCCGCGAGGGGCAGCATCTTCCACTGTAATCCCCTCCTCTGCCTCTGGAGGGGGGCTCTCCACGTGTGTCTTGAAAGGCTCCTTGGGCTTTCCGGAACCACATCTTTCCTCCCCTCTGACCTTTAGGAAAGGGTCGAGTGGGAGTGGAAAAACGGACTCTGACAGCAGAGTCTTTCCTTCTTGTTCACACCCAGTCAGAATCTCCTTCACCTTTGGCCCAAACAAGGATGAGCCGTCAAACGGGGAATTCGTAAAGGAAGACTTGAAGGGTTCCACAAAGAAACAGAGTCGCATCCAGGCAAGACTACGAAGAGCAATTCCTGTACATGCAGCTCTACTCGAACCATCAGCTGCATAAGATATGAGACGCACGGACAAGTTAGCTATTGAATTAAGGGTAGCAAGCTGGGTAGCAACTTTGTCAGATACACTGGTAGCTACAGCACCCTGAAGAGCATCTCCCAACTCCTTAAGGAGATCTCTCTGCAGTGTAGTAAAATGGGTCAAGTAGTTCAGTGATCTGAGTGTGAAAGTCGCTGTACTAAACATGCATTTCCCATATCTATCCATGATCCTAGATTCTCTGTTAGGAGGATGAATAGACAAGGAAGTCTCAGACATTTCGTTTTTGGTGGCTGCCGCCACCACCATGGCATCAACAGGGACTCCCTTGGTCAAAAAGGACTTATCTACAAGGGCAGAAATATACTTATTAGGCCTCCTAGGGACAGGTTCCATAGATTCTGGTGACTCCCATGCCCTCTACAAGAGACCCAGATCCATAAGCTCATCGTAGGGCGGAGACACCCAAGAGGTGGAAGGTTGAGACCTGAACGCCTTCAGGAGAACAGACTCATCCTCAGTAGGGCTCTTGGACTGCCAATCATCCCTCTGCCTAAGAATTTCAAGAATCCCTGCAAAGGAGATGTCCTCAGAGGGGGATCTAGGGGACTCTTCTGATTCATCCAAGTCTGTGTCTGATAAGAGACTCCTGTGGGGAGTCCAAATGCCTCCTCTTGCATAATGTCTTCCTGGGGACTTCTTCAGGGTGAACTTCTGGAGAGGTCTCAGAAGAGCAGGGAGCACTCTGTGGGGCTACCTGAGGCTCTGGGTCTCTACGCCTGGGATGACCTGAAGAAACAGAAACTGACGCAGGCACTTTAGGGGAGGATGAGGCCAGACCTTGAGATGAGGAAGTCTTAGGAGACCACACTCGCCTTATGGCTTTCAATGCACCACTGCTCCGATGAGAAGGAGTTGACGAATCAGGAGAAGCCACGATCCCCTCCTGCACTGAAGCCGTGGGCTCCGAGCCGGAGGTAGGAGCCGAGCTCACCCGAGCCGAAGCCTCGAGAGAAAGAGTCGGCATTGACAAGTCGGTGTGACTATCCTCCCCAGACCCGACCGGAGAGTGCCTGCTCCTAGAGTCCCCGGTCGGTGCCGAGGACATCTGAGCAGATGGAGCCAATGACAGATCGGTCTCCTTTGGCTCCGAAGGTCCGGTATGGCTCGGAGGAGGAGCAGACAATTCAGGAGTAATGGTCTTCAGCTCCGACGGTTGGGTCTGAGCCAAGCCAACAACAATTTAGCTAGGCCTGGTGCCTTTAAGAGTTTCTGAACCAGCCAGTCCATATCCAGATCAGACAGACTGACCGAAGACCTGGAGGAGTGAACAGATGGAGATGATTGGAGCAGTAGAGAGAGGTTTTTCGGCAACTGGTTTCAGAGCAGCGTCCCGAGTCCGAAAAGAACAGACTGTCAGCTCCGGAGTCAGGGGAGCCAAAGTCACAACACTTTCCAACTTTTTCCCTTTCTTTGTCCTGGATTCTGAGGAAGATTTGGACGATTTGTTGGCCCCATCCTGGTCAGACAATGCCTCTGAGAAAGGGTGTTTAATAATACCCCTGTCAATTAACTTCCTCTTCCTTTCTGCAAGCACTCGAGTAGAAAAGGAGTGGCAGATACTACAGGACACCTGCAGGTGCACCTCACCCATACAGTACACACACTGCACATGGGCAACAGTAACAGACATCTTTTGTCCATAGTCTGGGCACTTTTTGAACTCAGACTTTGGATGCTTTTCCTTTTCTTCAGACATGACATAACTAACTACCTGAAAAACAATTCACAAGATCAAAAAAACACACTATTTAACTATATAAGATAGTTTAACTCAAGAGAGGAGTAATCTAATTAACTACAAACAGCAATGCAAAAAGACGGCACAAAAGTCCCAAAAAGGCAACTAGTAATCCAATATCAAAAAGCCCAAAAAGGGCAACTCTAAACTAACAAGCTGTAAGAAAAGGCCCAGGGCCAACAGGCCGAAGGCCATCAGTAGAGATTTACTGGGAAAAGGGGGAAAAACAGAAAAAATCTGCTAAACTAGATAATACTATATAATTATAATAGTAGAAAGATATAAAAATTCAACAGAAAAACTTGTTGAAAGTTGAAAATTCCCACAATAGTCTTGAGCAACGCTGGAAAACAAGAGATCCGTGCTGCAGCAAACTAGATCTGGGGAAATTCCAGCAGTGCATTGTGGGATAAGGGGTGGGGTCTCGAGCTACTGGAAAACTTTGAGCTTGCTAGTCGGCCGTGTCAGAGCAGAGGATCGGCTGCGAACCAATCAGTGAAGAATGAACGGCGAGATTGAACAAGTTCACATTTTATGATTTCCAATCCAGTTGTCACGGTCTTGTTTGCATACGGGCAGGGATGAGCTCTGTTTTACATGGATGGGGAGTCTATTCCATAGTGTGGGGATGCTTTGGGACATCTGTCTCACCAGAACATTCTGTTTATGTCACAAGCAAAGTTCAGATCTCTGGATCTATCATTTCTTGTGTTCTGTTTTGCACATGTGCAACAGATCTATCAGGCCGGAGTCTGAGGAAGCCCTGTAAACCAGGCAAAGATCCCGTTCACAGCAGCCTGTAGGAGACTGATCAGTGTACAACAGGGTACTCATGCCCTGAAGTCTCCTGCTGAGAAAATCATTGTAAGCGTTCCAACTGTTGCAACTGTCTGGTTAGGTACTTGCCAAAGGAGTTACTGTAATCAATGACAGGTCGGAAGAGGGCTGAGTAAAGTGGTACTATACCTTCCTTGGACCTGGATGCCATATCCTTACTTATACATTGGATGAAACAGAAGGGCTTTCTTACAGTCTTAGCTGTGTGTTGTTCAAAGGCCAGACTGAGGTCTACATATACTCCCAGATCCCCTACTACTGGGTTGACTCTTAGGGGGTGTTTTGTTAATGCCATAATTAACTTGGGTTGACAGCTTCCAAAAGGGTATTACAATGCATTTTTTGGCACCGAGTTTTAGGCCATGGCTTTGGTACTAGTACTTGTTTGTGTTAAACCCTCTTGCAAAATGCTAGTTTCTTAGGGAGTGGTGGCTCTATAATAGCTCCCAATTTACAGTCTTTTCCAAACTTGGTGAGATGGAGGCCTTGAACATTAGTCTTTACTTATAAGACGTAAATGCCAAACGGCAGCAGGCCCAGCTCAGGAAGGATCCTGACTTCCTGGGTCCTGTCTGTGAGCAAGCCAGCAATCCTGCGATTAATGTAGGAATTTATGCCAAGCTCAGAGAGCTTGTCAACAATGCCGGAGTACGGTATTGTATGAAATGCGTTGGCCAGGTCAAGATATACAATATGCACTGTTTTACCCTCATCCACTGCCTTGGTGACCCTCTTAAAGAAGTCTACCAGGTTAAGTAGGCACGACCTTCCCTTAAAGTCAAACTGGGATGGGTCCAGTGTTTGTAGGTTGCCAGTGTCCTTGCTTATTATTTCCATGATAATTCATTCCATGGCTTTGCATATTAGGCTTGTTGGATGGATGGGTCTGTAGTTCCCTGATTTGGCTGATGGTATGACCTTATAGAGGGGAATGACTGTTGCCATCCTCCATTCACTTGGAACATTTTGCAATGCTTTCCAGTGTTGATAAGTACGAGATCCAGTATGCTTGATCCTCTGGGTGAATTGTGCACTACCTGGATCAAGGTGTTTGCTTTAATAGTGTCCAGGATATGATGTGCCTGTGAGTTTCAGGCAGTGTAAGCTTCCCAGTCTACACAGGGATAGCTAAAGTCATCCATGATTAGGGTGTTTGGTTGAATGGTAAGCTCCTCTTGTAGGTTTAAATAAGAAGTGAGAGACTTTACAGGTATAGATGGTGACCTATAGTTAGCCATGATATGGCGAGGGACACCTTTATCTATGGTGACATGCATGTGGATGAACTCCATGGTAATGTCCTGTTTAGCCAACCTGGAGTTATGTTTGTTGCTAACATACATTGAGACACTTCCACCTTTGACCGCAGTCTGTGCTGTTGTTGGTCTAAATGGGTGGAAGGCACTGTAGCCTTGCACTGCCACGGTACTTTCGATGGTTGTAAACTAAGTCTCTGTCATGGCATAGATGTCTACAGTCCTTAGAATAAGGAGGGTTTGAAGGGCATGGAGTTTTTTGTTTATGTTCCTAGCACTGAGTAGTTTTTTTTTTTTTGTTTATTTTTTTTTAATTTTCAAAAACCTAGGAGGCTCAGCTTGACAGACCTCAAACATTATTAACTAAAAAGATCAGTGGCTTCAAAAATCTTTGCTTTCAGTATAGACTGACAAGCCTCATCTCTGTATTCAGTTTCTTACAGACTCCTCCATGGGAATCTATGTCTTTTGAGCCATAACAGATCTAACACTTTTTGATCTACTGTTCCTCTGGAAAATAAAAGGTTCTTCAAAAACCTAGTTAAAGGAACTGCACCTTTATCAACAGATAAAGACACACTGGTGTGACAGACTCGCATCCCAATGTATCCTTCACCTCTGAAACAAACTTCCAAGTTGTACTTCAAGCAGAGAACCATCCTTGCCATCTTCATGATAAACCTAGACAATTGGATGGGCCAGCCTCAAATCCCCCATCCCAAGTCCATTTTATTGTCATTTGTTGACCAGATAAGTTAGCTGGTCTGATGACCCCTTTTCAGCCACGACCTGGGCTCATAGAGCAGTAAATACATCAATTTATACCAATACACACAAGACAGTAAAAATTAGAGCACAGATATAATAAAGAGTAGACCACACACAAAGCCATGAATACAGTAACTTGGGAACAACATACAAAATACTGGGTTGTGCATAGATGCAACTGAGACATGTAAACTAGGCAGACATCAGGAAAGTTTGTACTCAACAGATCTGACCACACCTTGGGTAGTCAAGTACACAACTGCATCACTACAGTGACTGTTTAATGCTCCCTCAGTCCACACATATAAGCTCCCACAAATTCAAGTAAATAGAGCTACTGTCCCTGGCTTGTGCAGCCACAGTGCACGCCCTCCCCATACTGGCATCTGCCTTTTCTGTGGTTTGAGATCTTTGTCTCATCATCAAAACAGAATGCCAAGTCGACTAGAAGCCACCCCCACCCATTCAAATATAGGTGCTGCTCATCCTCCAGGCCAGCCATTCAATCACCTGATCCACTAGTCAAACTCAGGTTGCCTCAGTTGTAATCAGGGCTTTAACTCTCTACACCATCAAGCTGGTGGTGGTGAACACTATTAAGATCAAGGGTACTGCCTACATTATTTGTACTAAACCATCACTTCCCTGTGCAACCACACAAAATACAAAATTTTCAGATACACCGCCTAAAGTGAGCTTCTGGGACATGGCTGAAAGGGTCCGTCAAACATTTGTTAAGAATTTTTTTAAATTAAATAATACAGAATTGTATTAATGCATCAAAAAACATTTTATAAGTATAAAGTAATGTATTTGAACATGCTGGGAATTTCCAACTTCAAGTTCTGGTGTTCCACATTTTGTCCATATTTTTCATACAATGAGAGTCAGTGTCCCCCATTTCGGAGATGGAAGGTTTACAGGACTGAACTCATTGCAATCTGGCACTTAAAACAACCATAAAATTGTCAAACTCCTCCATCCCACTTTCCTGAACTCCTACAGAAGAAATCTGATAGAGAAGATATGGCTGACAGAAGCATGAGGTGTATATTCCAGGGCAATCCCTCTAACATATATGCAAAACCAAATGGAATACCTTCCATCACCAGCAATAGATCCATAAATGAGTCATATGTTCCAAAACTCTGGCATTCAGCTTACATTCTACCTCTTCACAAAGGAGGCAAAAACACTGCTATTTCTAACTTCCGCCCTATCGCCCTACTCTCTCCTATATCTAAAATTCTAGAAAAATGTGTCCACTATCAACTTTTACCTTATCTAATTCAGAATAACCTCTTAACACCCACCCAGCACGGCTTCCGTTCTGGCAACAGTACCATAACTGCCCTACTTTCCTTCCTAGAAACTGTCAATCAAGCACGAGACTCTGGACTCATTGTATCCACAGTTCTGCTGGATCTTTCAAAAGCCTTTGACACATTCTCCCACACACACCTTCTTCATCATCTGACTAATCTCAATCTCTCCCCAAATACTCTATCCTGGTTCTCCAGTTATCTATCTGATAGATCTCAAGCAGTCAAATGGAAGAACTCTTTCTCTTTCTTCCTGCCTACACCTACTGGCATTCCTCAGGGGTCTATCCTTGGACCCATGCTTTTCAACATCTTTATAAATAACCTTCACACCTTCACCCCTGACACCACACTCATCCAATATGCTGATGACTCTACCTTAATCTGTTCTGCCCCAAACTTTCCTGAACTACTGACCAAAACCCAATTAGCCTTTACCACTACAGAGAACTGGATGCACCACAATCACCTTTCTCTCAACACCAATAAATCTAAAATACTAATTTTTCTCCCCTCCAAGATTTCCTCTTTGGACAAAAACACTTTCAATGTCCTAAGTCAAACTAACACTGCCATTGAAGTGGTTCCCTCTGCAAAACTCCTTGGCATTACCATAGATGAATACCTCAAATTTGATCTTCACATTCAACAAAACATAAAGAAAACCCACCAAAAGCTAGGTATGCTATATAGGAACAAACATTTTCTTTCCAACTCCACTAGGCATACCTTGGCAATCACCTACCTCCTCCCTTCCCTTCTATATGGAGCCCCCCTTCTAACTAATTTATCTGTCGCCAACACCTCTAAGCTCGAAGCTTTCTATAATAAGATCTCTAAATTTGCAACTAAATCCAAAACATCATCTCACCACTGCCTCCGCCTACACTCTCTGAACTGGTTAGAACTTCCTAACCACCTAGACTATCTACAACTAACCACCGCTCACAAACTAATATTCTCCCCAGACAAATGCCCAGCATTAAAGGACATCCTTCCTCCATACATCCCTAACAAATCACTGAAATCTAAGCACCAAAACCTAAACTCCATTCCCAAACCCAAGCGACCCGCTTACCAGCTTTTACTATCCTTCTCTCTAGGTAAAAAATGGAACTCTCTGCCTCCTTCTCTTTGGACTATGCCCAACACCGAATCCTTCAAGAGCCAATTCTTTCTCCACCTATCTTCCAAATGGAAATGCTCCTGCTTTCACCCCACATAACTTCTAGGGTCTCCCCACTAAGCTCCCCTTACCCCCTCTCCACTATATTCTCATGCTTATTCTTATGACCCAAAAGATTTAGAACCACCAGACTGACTCCTAACATGTAAATATTGTTTCACAAAAAAAAAAAAAATTTGCAGGCAAGTTGTTAAACTCTCTCAATTTGTTTAACTGTCTCATAATATATACAATGTTCTCGAATGTATGAATCCAACTCTTGTATTTTCACTTTGTAACCTTTATTCGTATTTTGCAAACCTATATCGTATGGTATTTCACTTTGCAACCTTTATTCTTCATTTGTATCCTATATTGTATTAAATTGTTCATGGAGCTTTTCTCCCCGGGCCTCCACTGAAAATGGGCACTTCTTGGCCCAGTGGACCTTCCCGGTAATCAAACTGATAATAAACAAATAATAAATAAATAAATGTCACCACCCTTCCAAAAAAGTAGGGCAATTTCAGTGTCACTAACACAACACTGCCCCAAGCATAATCATTCATCATGAGTCTTCTCTTAACTCTTCCACTACAAAATGAAAAATAAGAGGGGAAATGAAAACTCCTTGGCTCTAAAATACTAATGCAGTCCTTTCCATGTTTTCTTCTATTTGGTCATTACATTTATTGTGTCTCACAATTTTACAACTCAGTTTTCCTTCCACTATATATGAAAACAAAATACCAGTTCTACTGAACACGCATTAGCCACAGCTGAGAGAAGGCATTAGTTGCTTCCCAACCAACAACTAAACATAAAACCTTACCTTCCACTTTGTAAACTCATCTGCACTGCTAAATACACTTAACTCTACAGTCATCCCAATAAAGTCACCAAGTAGAAAGAAAAAAAAAGAAATCTGGGAAACCAGGGGTGGTAAAGGAATCTGCACAGTGTGACAACCACAGTGATCTAGGTGAGATGACAGGATGGTCAAGATTCAAACCTTGTGAACCTAGAGTGCTGGAATGAAGTGAAGAACAGAAATAGGGAGTATGCTAAAAAAATAAATAAATAACCACGGACAAGGTAGAGCAGTCCCATCCCATGAGAAGATTGTTGATGTCAGTTACCAGGTGACAGGGAGACAAATATGTAACCATTACCCAGACTCAACATGAAGTGGAGAAAAAGCAAATTAAGCACTTTATTTTGATGTCTAATGAAGTTCCACATACATTACATGGTCCAAGTGGAACAACCCACAACACTTCAGATCACTAAAGCTGTGGCTACAAATATGAGCTCAGTACTGCTACTTCTGTACTGATACCCTTAAAATGCCCAGTTTCTGTGCATCTGAGCAAAATGTACTGTGCACAAAGCATCTCATCACAAGTAAAGAAAACCAGCATGGTATCCTCAGTTCTTAGACCATCACAAATTATGTACTTCGTGTTGGACACCGCTTCATCTCTTTCCCTCTCAGAATGAGGTTCATAGGCAGGCGAATTTAAACCTAGCCAAATTCCCTTTCAAAACATCATATCCCATTTGGTTATATATTGGCCAAACCCAAGTAACACAGATACATGTGTAATAATACATGGTCTGTGATGGGAATTGTGTCCCTAGCAATAGGACCACTCAGTACATCTCCTTGTTTACTACCATGCACACTCACAGAGCAGTCCTTAGCACTCTTCATAACAGGTCTTTCGACAAAGCTGCATTTTTTTTTAAATCCACTACCGCAGAAAACCTCTCCAATTATACCAGAGAAGCAAGACTTGAGAACCCTGTACACCTACAAAAAGAGTGGGCAGAAGTGTCATGGACTCATCTTCTCACAAATACAGCATTACGGATCCTACCACATGACTTGTTCTGACTGTTCTGTCTATAGGACAGAAGCCCAGAAGAACTCTTGCTGGATGCAGCTTAGATAGGAACCCACCAATTCAAAACTACAGCCCTGAAGGAAGACCATGACCAGAATATGCATTTTAATAAGTAATGCTTAAAAGGTAAAAATATTTGGCCCATGAACAGAAACATCACTAAGGGATGTACTATGGGGGGAACAAATGAAGGTGCCATTATTGTAAAGGAACCCCCCAAAACACCACAAAGGGATTTACAATGTTTCTAAATGGTAAGTGGCTTGACTGGAAACAGAAATAAATGTGGAGTGAAAGAAACATACTTTGAAAGAGATTTTTATATGCAGAAAAATAAGTGAATCTGCTGAAGAAAGACCTTAAAAAGACAGAAGTGCAGCTTGGACTTAGAAAGAGAGAGCAGCAACCTGACCACACAACATAGAAATATGAAGCCATGACCATGTCTCAGGCAACCCTTACTTGATTAGATGGCATGAACGCCTAAGGAGCCAGATTGAGGAGCATTGTTTTGGGCAACTGACACTGGTGGGCCCACACACTGCAGTGGTGGCATCTACTGAAGGGCAGGGGATCACCCACAGAAAAGGCCAGTTAAGTTCATACTGCTGAGCTGACAAATATAGGTTTCCATGGCAGCCAAGCATTCCTCTCCCCTAGGTAGGCAGCTATAACAAATTAGTAAGCTGTGCTTAACAGGAAGGAAAGTTAGGTCAATTCACATGACCAGAAGACCGGCCCTCTCTCTACCACAGACTCTCACTGAAGGTGAGCAGACCACTGACTGTAACCCAGGTGTACTGTGTGTTCAATTAGTGGCACATGCTTTTGAGGGGATAAGTTATGAGAGGATGGAAGGGAGCAGCAGCAACTTCAGTTCAACATCAAAAACAGGGAGACCAGCAGTCCAAACTCCTTGTATAGAGGGACAAAGTCCTGACTATGACTCAGGTGACTCATACTTGATTAGAAGTATAAGCACCCAAGGAGACAGGTGGAAAAAGATGGGCTTCAGTAGCTGACACTGGATCGCTCACCTCAGGGAGAGGACAGGGGCTCTGGCTTATCACTTACGTGACATCTCGCTGGAGCACCAAGCACTGCTATCACACAGAATCAGCCTACTGAGCATATAATGTCCATGGTGGAAAGCACCAAGTCTGGATTAAGACATACCTGGAAGCATGCATGCTTTGCATTTTGTAGGGGTAGCTCCTAATGCAGCTCTAGGCTGCTACTGGGTGTTTACGAACTCGGGTGGGGGAGGGGTGTGGAAGGGAATTTATTTGGTCTGGCAGAAATCTCCACTATGTACAGTCCATCTCTCTGGGGAAAAATGGGCTGATGAACTCCAGCTAAGGAATGAATGGTCCACAGATGGGTGAAGGAAAGAGCCACTTAACAAGAGTCTGAGCACAGAGGGGTTAAATAAGAAAAAGGAAAAAAAAAAAACAGGGGGACCAGCAAACAAAAGTGTGATATGAGAATCTAAACACTGTACACATTGTACATAAAAACAAAGAATTTGTTTAGGTAGTTTCATTGATGGTTTTACAGCGGCTTTAGAGCTGTCAGTTTTTCTCATGTTATATGGAGATGCAACACATTCTTCCTTTAAGTGCAGAATGTCAGGAAACGGCACAGGTATCATATATACAGATGCCACTACAAAGTATGGTGAAATGAAACTTAAGCCCATTCTTAACACTCAGAATCGTTACATCCTTTGTGATCTAAGCTACTCAGTATTTTCTACAAATGGGTCATCATTGGTAATGTGCCAACTTCCAGTTAAAAAATACTCAAAAGCAAGAACACAAGGGCTTCCAACTAAAAAAAAAAAAAATCTCACAATTTTCTTAAATCACTCCACATACAAAAACAGTAGCCCAGAAGTGAAATAAACAGGTATATGTGTAGCTTACAAGCAGAGGTTTGATACAAGATTGCTCATATCAGCTGCTTAGGCTCAAGGTAGCATATACTTCTGTGGTGCTGCATGCTCCAAACAGTAACAATTTGTTTGTGCTTAGAATGTTCTGTCTTCCCAGACATAGTTTTCTGAAGAAGGAGAGAGAGAGTTTGTTTTTTCTATTTTAGGGACTGCTCTAACTTTGAAGTGCAATGACCTCACAGCAATAATAATAAATTAAGGAAAATTTGGGGGTGCAAGGCTCACTACAAGTGTGTGTGTGTGTGTGTGTGTGCGTGTGTGTGTGTGTTTTACATTTTTGCTCATTTTCTAAATGTACAGCCATGTACAAGCATTCGTGTATATGGGTGCTAGTTTTGAGTAGTCTGTTTGCCAGAAATGTTTCAAGGAATCACCCTGGATCCATCATTAAGAGTATGGCAAAATACCCTTCAAACATAAAAGTGCTACTAACAAAAAACGCCATAATGTCTGATAAACAAAACTATTACCTACATTCTCAACAGACCCACCATAATAAACCACAAAAATTCTGGGCAAGTATTAATCAATTATTACACCCAACCCACAAGGCACTGACAAGGACAACCCCAAACAAACTGCCGATACCTTTAATACCTTTTTCATCAAAACAATTCAAACTCTTGCCAGTCAACTCTCTCCGCAAAACATAACCATATCTAAGTCTGAATCTAACCCACCACCTCCATTTGTCTTCCAACCTGTATCAACAGCATTTATTCTCACCCTTATCCAAAAACTCCATGCACTCCTTCTGCTGACCTACTACCTGCAGAATACTTACAGTTAGCAGCCAGATCTATTGCTTACCCCATCTCCATTCTCATCAACTGAACCATTACTGAAGGATACATCCCCAAACTTTGGAAAGTCTCCCACATTATTCCCCTTCATAAGGGGGGGAGACTCCACTGAACTCTCTATCGTCCCATAGCCCTACTCTCTCCTTTATCTAAGATTATGGAAAGATGTATCCACAAACAATTACTAAACCACCTTCTCCATAATAACCTGCTCTCCAACTCCCAACATGGCTTTAGACCTTCCCATAGCACTACTACTGCCCTACTTTCCTTCATGGACACCATCAACGAAAACCGTAACCTTAACATGCTTTCCTCTGCACTTTTCATTGACCTGTCCAAGCTTTCAACATGGTAAATCACAATATACTCAAACATTCTTAAATCTCTGTCACTTGACACACTAGCTATAAAATGGTTCCAGTCCTACTTAAATAACAGACATCAAGCTGTGCTCTGGAACACCACTCTTTCTACCCAACTCCCTGTCAATATTGGTGTCCCTCAAGGGTCCATACTGGGCCCTCTCCTGTTTTCTATATTCATCAATGACCTTCACCAAGTAGTTCCCCAAGCTACATGTATACAATACGCTGATGATTCTACACTTATATGCTCAGCCACATCTGTATCTGAACTTCACTCCCTTACAAAAGACTTATTTAACTCAGTAGAACTATGGTTTACAAAACGCTGCCTCATACTAAACCCAAAAAAAACTAAACTTCTCCTTTTTACACCTACCAATAAATCTCCCCAATTGACTTCACTGTAACATCCAATAATGGCACTGTCATATCCCAAGATCTTACTACCAAACTGCTAGGTATCACCATAGACAACAACCTTAACTTTGACACTCGTATCCACAACATTTTGAAAACTACTAACAAAAAAATTGGCTCTCTTTATAGGATCAAACCCTTCCTCACTCCTGCAACCAGAATAACTATTGCCCACACCCATCTAATCTCTACCCTTCTCTATGCCTCACCCATCTTTACTAATCTGTTAAATAATAACATTAAGAAACTAGAAAACTCCTACAATAATATAGCCAGATTTGCCACAGGTAACCCATTTAAAACACACCACTGCCTTAATCTAAAGTACCTAGGGTGGCTTGAATTACAGCAACAGCTGAAATTTAATCAACTGACCATTGCCCATAAAATACTTCATCAACCTGCCAAAAAGTACAGTTTTGTACCTACCATAAATGTAGATGTCCGATAGGCATGCATCTGCAGTCCTTACAAATGGGTTGTCCTGTCGTCAGGCAGCCCTTTGGTCGGCCGGATTCCAAAGTCTGGGTCTGGCCTCGGCTGGCGTCGCACTTCACCCGACATCATAGCTGCAGTTCTTCGGGTATAAAGGCATCAGCCGACGCCGTTTTCCTCAGTGTTTCTTGCCCCAGATGCCAGGAGCCCTCTAGGAAGGCTAAATTTGGATAAATGTAAATGGTTCCAAATAGTAGAGAGCAAACAAAAAATAAGCATGTATGTACATATATACAAACAAATACACCATAATAGATTCCCCCAGCTAGCTACAAGATGGGCAAATACCCTAGGAGTACCACAGAGGGGAAGGAGGGTGGGTAATCCTGACTGCAGATGCATGCCTATCGGACATCTACATTTATGGTAGGTACAAAACTGTACTATGTCCTTCAAGGATGCATCTGCAGTCCTTACAAATGGGTAGAATACCATAGCCAAACTGGGGAGGAGGAGAAATAAGATTATGGTGTAGTTAAGATCCCTTGCAAAACAGCAGTGGCAAAACCTGCTCGGGATCTGGAGTATAAAGGTAAATTATAATGCTTGGCAAATGTATGCACGGAGCTCCAAGTAGCAGCCTCTAAAATGTCTTTGGTAGCCACTCCTCGTAGAAAAGCTGTGGTAGTGGCTGTTGCCCTTGTAGAGTGAGGCCTGATGTTTTCTGGAGTTTTCTTCCCATGGTAGGAATAACAAAATCTAATGCAATTTCCTATCCACTTAGAGATTGTCTGTTTAGAAATTGCTTTTCCTTCCATTCCTGTTGCATATGCTACCAGTAGTTGGTCAGTTTTTCTATTGCCCTTGGTCCTGTCCAGGTAGTAGCGTAGTTGTCTATGTACATCCAAGGTATGCAACAGTCTTTCCCCCCTGTTCTGTGGGTTGGGGAAGAATGTAGGTACCAAAGAAGAAAGTCAGTACGGCAGACTTTTCAAAACGGCTCCAATACAAATAAAAAGAAAAGAAAAGCAGGAGTGTGGAAAATTCAAAGCACAACCTCAGTTGTAAAACAAAATGAACGCTTTATTGAATATTGCGTTTTCGTCCAATAGACTTCATCAGATAAAATGCATACTTAAAATCAAAGCTTTATACCAAAATTCATACTGTTGTTAACCAATCGTATTTCACTTCTAATTAAAAAGTCCCACTTCAATTTAACATTTCCCAATGTTTGTGTTTGTGTAATACGTTTGTATTCATTTCATGTGTAATAATAAATTATTAATTTAATTTAAAAACAAACAATTGTTTAAAAAGAACTTTACTTGATTTATGTAAATTAATTCATTCAAAAATAATGTGTTTGTTTGCATTCCAAAGGATTTGTTCATAGGTAGACTTACTTCATTAACTAACAATGAACACTGCCATCTACTGACCATCTTTATTATTTTTCACAAAGTTATATTTTAGCAGCTTTTAACTTTAAAAATGGTAAAATAGATATGTTTTCATTTAACCCTGGGGGTCTATTGGCTTCCAAAACCAATTGCCACCACAACTCCTTGAAGCCTATGTTTTCTTCCCAAGGACCCCCTCTTATGTCCATTTTTATTTGGTCCAACACAAAAAAACTATAGTTGTATTTCCTGCAGACAAGTGAGTGCTTGTAAAGTGCATTGGATTCCTTACATTTACCAATTTCATAAGCATGTTCGTATATCCTCTTCTTCAAGGTACGCTCTGTCTTCCCCACATAGTAAGAAGTGCATCCCTTACAAATGGCTAAGTAGACCAGTCCCTTAGACTCACAATTAAAATATCCTTTACTGTGTAACCAAATGTTTCTACTTTCCAAATAAATTTTATCTTGGTTGGATATGTACTCACATTGTCTGCATCTTCCACATTTATATGTGCCTGTTTTTGTATGATTTCCCCTTTTGCCTTTGTGTCCTAGATTCCCTTTTTCTAGTAAGTTCTTTTGGACATAGTTAAGTGTATAATTGAAGAAAATGACAGAAATTTAGAAAACATAAATGAACAAATTCAAAAGTTGGATACAGTCATTAGGGATGACTTGATTTTCGAGATAAAAGAAAAAAGGCAGAAATATTTTCAAGTTAAAGGAGAAATTGATTTAAAATGTAAGACACTAGTAGAGAGAAAAACGGTAAAGCTAAAAAGGGACATGTTAGAATATGAAAACCAAACATGTTACCCAAAACCAGTTAGTAATAGTATACCCTCATATCAAAGGTATAACAACAGAAAAGGAGGTGAGGGAGTTTCAAAGGCATGGACAAAAACTAGAGAAGCCTATGAACACAGGCAATTTTTAGACTACGAATACAATGAAGAATTTCCACCCTTAGAAAGGCAACAGTTTAGTCCCAATAGAGAAAACAATGGAAATTTTCACAGGCAAGGGGGGATAAGGGAGAGGGGGAGACACATGTAATAAACCCCCCACCTGATAATGGAAGCAAAAAAGGAGACAATATCGTCAAGACAAACAACATGTACACATTGGAAGGGTTCAGTATATATAATTTTAGTAACATAGAACTCAAGAAAGAGCATTTTTCATTGCTCGAAAAGGGTTTAAATTCATTCCTATGACCAAAGGGAACAGAACACAAACTACCCTGGACATAAAATTATTTTTGAGAAAGATGAACCTTGAATTGCTATTTAAGAAGGAAGAATATGGTTTCGATAAAGAAAAATTAAATGTTACAAAAGAACAAAGAACATTAAAAAGGAAATCTACATACAACCCACCTATTCATGCACAACTTAGAAACTTCGAACAAGTTATGGAAAAAGGAATCAAAAGATGCGACAAAAGAGTGAGATATAAAAACAACTTCGACACAAAAGAAAAAGAGACCTTAGAAGAACTTAGACACAATGAAAGAGTTAGGGTTATGAAACCTGATAAAGGTGGGGGAGTGGTAATAATGGAAGTTATTGACTATGAAAGCAAAATGAATGAAATCTTAACTGACGAAGCCAAATATAAGATAGTCTCTAGAAATGAGATAAACCTAGCCTATCAAAAGATAGACATAATGTTGAATGATATGGCTATTGAATCAGTTTTTGATGAAAAGATACACCTTTTCTTGAAAGTCAATAAACCAAAAGTACCTGTTATTTTCGGCATTCCGAAAATACACAAGAACACCACCGACCCCCCCTTTAGACCCATTGTGTCAGCTGAAGGATCCAAAACTAGACCTTTGGCCGTATTCGTTGACACAAAAACAAAACACATATGGATCAACAAAAAGACCATACTGAGGGACTCGTGGGATCTATTAAGACAATTAGACCCAGAGTTACCGTACAAGGACACATTGTTTGTGACAATTGATGTGGTGGATTTATTTGGATCGATACCATATGGAAAGGGTATGGAAAGATTTGAAGATGAAGTATTTAAGGATGACAAAATGACACGATGACAAAATAGCATGTATTGGTTTAATGGACATTATTCTAAGGAACAACTTTTTAGTCCATCAAGGGGAATTTTACCAACAAATCAGGAGTAGCAATGGGGGCAGCTTGTGCCCCTACATTTGCTAATTTGGTCCTCGCTAACTGGGAGGAAGAGTTTGTTTTTACATCGGAATATTTCCAATACTGTATGTTGTATAGAAGATTTCTTGACGACATTATTATTCTGTGGAAAGGGGACAATACTAAGCTTGAAGAATTCTTATTATACATAGGAGAGACAACGGAATTTTTAAAATTCACACACACTACATCCAATACCAATATTGCTTACCTAGACATAGAAATTACTAAAAATTTGAACACAATAGAATCAAAAGTGTATAGAAAAGACACTTATGTCAATTCTTTTCTTCACTATCAAAGTGGACACCCCAGACACTGTAAAAGAAACCTGGTGAAGGGGCAATTCGTCAGAGGTTCCAGAATGACCAGCACTGACTACGAATTTGAAATGGAATGTGACAAACTGGAACGAATGTTCCTTGAAAGAGGATATCCCAAGGAATTCATCAGGGAATACAGGACTGAGGTGTCCAAAGCTAGAAATGGGAGGTTCAAACCCATATTGGGGCTTAAGGAAGAAATACAAAATCCCTATAAAATCAATTCAGAAAAGAAAGACAATTACCAACAATCACTCATACTTGAGTATAATGCACTCAACAGTAAGGTAAAAGAATTATTTCAAAATGAGTGGGAAAAGTTCAAAGCCTTCACAGACTTGGAAGGACTACTTGATTCCAACCCGAAGGTAGTGTTCAAAAATTCATACAACATAAAAAACTTACTAGAAAAAGGGAATCTAGGACACAAAGGCAAAAGGGGAAATCATACAAAAACAGGCACATATAAATGTGGAAGATGCAGACAATGTGAGTACATATCCAACCAAGATAAAATTTATTTGGAAAGTAGAAACATTTGGTTACACAGTAAAGGATATTTTAATTGTGAGTCTAAGGGACTGGTCTACTTAGCCATTTGTAAGGGATGCACTTCTTACTATGTGGGGAAGACAGAGCGTACCTTGAAGAAGAGGATATACGAACATGCTTATGAAATTGGTAAATGTAAGGAATCCAATGCACTTTACAAGCACTCACTTGTCTGCAGGAAATACAACTATAGTTTTTTTGTGTTGGACCAAATAAAAATAGACATAAGAGGGGGTCCTTGGGAAGAAAACATAGGCTTCAAGGAGTTGTGGTGGCAATTGGTTTTGGAAGCCAATAGACCCCCAGGGTTAAATGAAAACATATCTATTTTACCATTTTTAAAGTTAAAAGCTGCTAAAATATAACTTTGTGAAAAATAATAAAGATGGTCAGTAGATGGCAGTGTTCATTGTTAGTTAATGAAGTAAGTCTACCTATGAACAAATCCTTTGGAATGCAAACAAACACATTATTTTTGAATGAATTAATTTACATAAATCAAGTAAAGTTCTTTTTAAACAATTGTTTGTTTTTAAATTAAATTAATAATTTATTATTACACATGAAATGAATACAAACGTATTACACAAACACAAACATTGGGAAATGTTAAATTGAAGTGGGACTTTTTAATTAGAAGTGAAATACGATTGGTTAACAACAGTATGAATTTTGGTATAAAGCTTTGATTTTAAGTATGCATTTTATCTGATGAAGTCTATTGGACGAAAACGCAATATTCAATAAAGCGTTCATTTTGTTTTACAACTGAGGTTGTGCTTTGAATTTTCCACACTCCTGCTTTTCTTTTCTTTTTATTTGTATTGAAGAATGTAGGTAGATGAATAGCTTGATTTAAAGATACCCTGGAGACCACCTTTGGCATAAAAGTAGGATTTTTCTCATGGACACTCTATCTTGATGGAAGATCAGGAAGGGCTGTACTGCCATTAATGCCTGTAGCACAGATACCCTTCTTGCTGAAGTGATTGCAAGCAGGAAAGCAGTTTTCCATGATAAGTATTGTAAGTCTGCTGTTGCTGCTGGTTCGAAAGGAGGGAGTGTCAACTTTTCTAGCACAAAGTTCAAGTCCCACGCTGGCAATGGTGGCTTCCTAGGTGGTTTTACATTTTTAATTCCTCTTAGAAACTGCCTGAGCAGAGGATGTGAGAAGACTGGAGGATCCAAGTTGTATTCTGCTGAAATAGCTGATGCATGAATCTTAATGGAAGAATAGGGCAGGCCGTTGTGGAAGAGCTCTGCCAAGTATTCCAGGATGTTGGCTATGTTTACCAGTGACAAATTTTCTCCCTTTGCAGTACTCCAAATGTGATATCTTTTCCATTTTAATGAATAATTTTTTCTTGTTGAGGGTCTGCGAGCCTCCAAGATAATGTCTTTAACCCTTTGGGATAAATTTGGGTTATTTGGTCTTATGCAATGTTCCAGGCAGCCAGCTGCAGTGTTTTCAGGTTTGGATGCAGGGTGTTGTAGTTGTTCTGTGTTAACAGTAAGGGAACTAGAGGTAGAGTCCATATTTGTTCCCGAGACATGCTCCTCAGTAATGGGTACCAATGTTGCCTTGGCCAGTCTGGAGCTATCAGGATGATCCTTGGACGGTCCTCTTTGATTTTCAATAGCACCTTGTGCATCAAAGGAAGTGGTGGGAATGCATATGCTGTCAGGTTTTTCCAACTGAAAGATAGGGAGTCCACTTTCCAAGCAAGTGGGTGGTACATCCTTGTGCAGAATTTCTTCAGTTGGTGATTGCGTGGGGATGCAAATAAGTCTATTTCTGGTAGTCCCCACTTTCTTGTAATGGTTTGAAGATGTCCAGATGCAGCATCCATTCGTGGGCATCCGTGGTAGTTCTGCTTAGTATGTCTGCTAGAATGTTTTCTTTTCCTGGCACAAAAATTGCTTGCAACTGAATGTTGAAGCTCAGGGCCACATTCCAGAGGTCCATTGCCATCCGGCATAGAGGGTACGAATGTGTGCCTCCCTGTTTGTTGATGTACCACATAACTGTGGTGTTGTCTGTCCTTATCAACAGTTGACCTTGTCGAAGAAATGGTCTGAATGTCTGAATTGCCAGTTTTACTGCCAGCATTTCCTTTTGATTTATGTGTAGGTGCAGCTGGTCTTGAGTCCATAAGCCTTGAATGCACTTGTCCAGCATGTGCACCCCCCAACCGAGGTCTGAGGCGTCCGTTGTGATTGTCTGGCTTGGTTGAGTGCTGTGGAAGGGCAGTCCTTTGTTTGATTGACAGGCCTGAGCCCACCATTGGAATTCTTGTTTCAGGCATGGGATTATTGGAATTTGGGTTTCTAGGCTGTGCTTGTGCTGAGACCATAAATTCCTTAGGTACCACTGTAACTTTTCTCATATGTAGTCTGGCATGTGGAACCAATATTATGCAGGATGCCATGAAACCCAAGGCTTGCAGGACTTTTCTTGCTGTTAGCTGGTTCTGCTTTGTTAATGCCAAGAAGTAGAGAGGGAGTTTCTCGTGTTTTTCTACTGTTAGGAATGCCATTTGTTTTGATGTGTCCAGCTCTGCACCCAAAAAGGTTATCCTTTGGGATGGTATCAGCCTTGACTTTTTTATATTGACTGTGTATCCCAGGGCTTGCAGTAGATAAATGACCCTTTTCAAGTCTTCTGTTAGCTTCTTTTTGTTGTCCGCTTGTAACAGGCAGTCGTCCAGGTAAGGGTAGATTTGGATTCCCTGAAGCCTGCAATGAGCAATTACTGATGCCAGGCATTTCGTGAACACTCTGGGAGCAGTAGATAAGCCAAAGGGCAATGCTGAGAATTGATAATGCTCTGATCCTGCAAGAAATCTGAGGTATCTTCTGCAATTTGGTCGTATGGGGACGTGCAGGTATGCCTCCTTGAGATCTAGAGTTACCAGCCAAGACTCCTTGCCCAACATGGGAAGAAGCTGCTGTAGGGTCAGCATTTTGAATTTTGGGACAATGAGGAATGTGTTTAAAGCGGACAGGTCGAGAATAGGTCTCCATTGGTTTTCTTTTCTTGGTACCAGGAAGAGTCTGGAGTAAAATCCCTGTCCTTGCTCCATAGATGGTACCTTTTCTACAGCTCTCATCCTTAGTAAGAGAGTTATTTGTTTTAGAGCTTCTGCCTTTTGATTTGGAGGTAGGTTTGGCATTCCTCTCTTCCTTGGTAGAGTATGGAAGTGAAACCTGTAACCTTGGTCTATTGTCTGCAAAATCCACCTGTCTCCTGTGATGTAATGCCAGTTTACTGAAAATAAGGCTAGCTTCCTGCCTAAGGGTGCTTCTAGTTGTTCCCTGGTAGGCGGTGCCAAAGCCAAGTCACTGTGATTGTCCTGTAGTAGTGGTGGTGGCTGTATCTGTGGCTGTACCTCGCTGGTTGTTAGCCTGCCACTGACGTCCCTGTAGGCACCTCTGGATTGACCTCTGCCTCTTGAGCGCCTATTCCTGCCTCTCTGAGCTCTGGAGGTGTCTGGAAAGGACCAATTCTTGGAGGGCCAATTCCTGCTAAACCTTGGTGGTTGGACCTGTAAGAAATCTTTCACTGTCTGGACAGATTTTGCCTTCTCTTCCATCTTCTTCAGCACCTGTTGTGCAGGAGAGCCAAACAAACTGATCTTGTCCATGGGAGCATCTAGTAGCTTTGATTTGACATGGTCTGGTAAGGCCTGCTCTTTTAACCATGCATGTCTTCTGATCACTGTGCCAGTCATGGCTGATCTAAAGGAAGCTTCCAGTGCATCATAGCCGCATTTTAGGGAATGATTACTGACCTGCTGAATGTTATGTACCATTTCCTGAATAGATTTTTTTGTCTAATGGTTCATCCGAGGACAGCTTTTTAGTTAACTGGTCTAACATAAATTCTTGATACTGGATCATGTGGAATTGACAGTTCAAGGCCCTAGCTGAAAGAGTAGCAGAAGTGTAAACTTTTTTACCCCATCTCTAAGGACCTGGATTCCCTTTCAGATGGGAGGGGGTTTTTGGCAGAGGTAGCTGCTACAGCCTTAGGTCCCTGGGAGATAGTTTCAGGATCTGCAAAAGGCGCCTTATACAAATGATAATGTGTGTCCGGGACCCTGTAGTATCTATCGGGCTTAGCAGGGGCCGGAGGTAGTGAATCAGGAGCAGTACAAGCATCATTAAATGCATCATCCACAACAGAGAGAACTGGAGGGATGGCTAAAGGCCTATGCTGTGGTAAATGCAGAAAGGTTCTAAGCCTTTTTCTAGAGTCTGAAAAATCCTGGCCCTGCCACTGAAATTGTTCCCTCATAGCATGCAAGGTTTCCCCAAAGGAAAATTCCTCAGGCGGAGAGGCAGAAGGAATGGACTCTTCACCATCAGAGTCTTCATAAGGGGAGAAAGGGCCCTCTGGAGGGTTTGAATTATCTGAATCATCAGAGGAGTCATCTGTAGAAACTGGCTCGGGGGGCTCTGCTCTAGGCCTCTTCTCTGGAGGTGGGTGAGAGGCCCTGTCTGGGTGAGGTTGGGATCCCCGGATCAAAGAAATGAGATCCTCTGCTAGACTAAGCATTTGTGAACTAGAGCTAGGCCTGTGAGAGGGGGTCTTAGCAGGCACAGATTTGGTAGATTTAGCTGCTTTAGCCCTGGCAAAGGCCTTAATCGACATGGTTGCAGGTGGCCTAGCAGCTCCACGTGCAGGGGTTGAAATTTCCAAGGGTATAGTATCAGATAATTCCTGGGAACCTGCAAGAGCAGGTGGGATTTCAGAGGCCGATTCCACCAGGTTGGATGAGGCCTCGGTAGGAGGTAAGTTTTCGGCTGAAGGAGGAACCGCGAGCTCGGTTTCAGCCGAAACCGAGACACTCGCGGTTGGCTTAACCGCGGTTTCGGCTGAAACCGCGGACCGCAAGTGTCGGTCCTTTTCCTTGCGCTTTTTAGATATTTGCGTAGTCGGAGGATCCGACGGCATAATGTAAGCAAAATCTGAGCCGAAAAACTCCTCAGCAAATTCCGATCGACGTCTAAGCGTCCGTCGGTTAAAAGAAGCACAGGCTAGACAAGCTGCTACGTCGTGGTCTGGGCCTAAACAAGGTAAGCAGTAAGAGTGGAAATCTTTATGAGGTATTTGTTTCCCACAAGTTAAACAGTTATTCACTTTTTCTGACATCGGCTGAGGCAAGAAAGAGTCCCCAACAGGGTACTTAGCTTTTTAGAAGTCTTCGGTAGTAGAAGAAGTATTCGGTAGTAGTAATCTCTGGTTCTGACCGACCGGCACTTGCGAACAGCTTCTGCTTCGGGCACCACGTGGCAAGAAAGACTGAGGAAAATGGCATCGGCTGATGCCTTTATACCCGAAGAACTGCAGCTATGACGTCGGGTGAAGTGCGACACCAGCCGAGGCCAGACCCAGACTTTGGCATCCGGCCGACCGAAGGGCTGCCTGACGACAGGACAACCCATTTGTAAGGACTGCAGATGCATCCTTGAAGGACATCACCCATCCTAACTAACCTTATTCACCCCTACAATAACCTGAAGTCCCTAACATCTTCTCAAAAACTTCTTGTAAATATCAATAAATCAAACAATAGAGCTGGAGACTCTCTCTTCTCTAACACTGTTGGGAAAACCTGGAACCTACTTCCCTCTGAACTTTCCACTCTTCCCGCTATAACTCTGTTTAAAAATAAACTTAAGCTCTTCCTTAAAGCACATTGGATGTGCCCCTGTACTAATCCTGACTGAACAATGCTCTCGCCACTTGATTCAACCCCACCTTCACATCTCTGCAACAATCTCTTCTTAACAACTACCGTTCTACCTCTCCCACACAGTCTTACCTATTTGTGTACTCACTAAAAAGGGACATGCTTTACTACTTGATTTTTTTAATCACCTTTAAATAGAAGTTATGTCCTTACCATAACGTTCCATGTGGAGTGTTCATCTCGCCTTTGTTCTTACACCTGGGTTCGGAGCCGATCCTCGGCTCCGTGTCGGACGCTTGGCAAAGCTCTGCATCGAGAAGAAGCTCGAGACCAACCTATCTCCCACAATTCCCCTCTGCCTTTACCTCAGATCTAGTTTGCAAACAAACCAGAACCCAACGGGAGTGAACATAAAACATACATGCTAAGGCATAGCTGAAACACAGCCGTAACAACTGAAAGAAGCAGAAGCGGGAGAACCAAACCAGACACCTAAACTGGACATTCTTACTGAGGGTGGGAGGGTGGGAATGTAAGAACAAAGGCGAGATGAACACTCCACATGGAACGTTATGGTAAGGACATAACTTCTATATGTGAGAGTGTTCAATCTCGCCGTTTGTTCTTACACCTGGGTAGCGTCCCTAGCTCCGTGATCCTGAGAAACTCACGGAAGAACGTTCCTGAGCACAGTGGAACCAAAGGTTGCCCTGTCCCTGGAAACCCTATCCACTTTGTAATGAGTAATGAATGTATGTGGTTTAGACCAAGTGGCAGCCGCACAAATAGTGTCCAATGGTAGGCGGGCCGCATGAGCCAGGGATGTAGATATTGATCTTGTAGAATGCCCTTTGGGCTTGACAGGTAAGCTCTGCTCAGAAGCAGTATAAACAAAAATAATACAATCGGAAAGCCATTTGGAAAGGGTTCGTTTCATAACTGCCATGCCCTTTCTGCTGTCCGCAAAGGCTATAAAGAGCTGATCTGTTTTTCTGTGATCCTTTGTTCTATCCAAGTAAAACCTGAGTTGTCTATGAACATCCAACTTGTGTAACATATATTCCAACTTATTGGAATGGTTCTTGAAAAATGTGGGGAGCTCAATGGACTGATTAATGTTATTGACGGAGCAAACTTTGGGAAGAAAGGATGGATTAGTGCGAAGAGATACCCTATCAGGGTGAAAGATCAAACATGGGTGTTTAACGGAAAGAGCTTGAAGTTCCGATACCCATCTGGCTGATGTGATAACTACCAGAAAGAGGGTTTTCCATGACAAAAACTTCAAAGAACAGGAAGAGGCTGGTTCAAAGGGTGGTAGCATTAGCTGTGATAATAGAAGGTTCAAATTCCATGGTGATGTAGGAATCCTGACTGGTGGCCTGATACGGAAAGACCCTTTTAGAAAGGCCTTACAAAGTCTATGAGCCATAATAGGCGCCCCATTTTCTCCCACATGAAAGTTTGAAATGGCAGCGAATTGAACTCTCAAAGTGGCAGGAGAAGCTCCTTGGTGAAATAGTATGGATAGAAACTCCAAGACTCTGTTCAGTGGGGCTATTACGGGATCCAAATGTTGTGTAGTTGCCCAGTGTACAAAACGCTTCCACTTACTAGTGTAAATTTTTGTAGTGGAAGCCTTATGAGAAGCCAGTAGAATATTTTGAACTGCAGGGGAAAGAAGATCAGACCTGGCTAAGAAGGGAAGCGGAGCAGCCAAGCTGCTAGTCTGAGGGAGAGAAGCGACGGATGGGGAGCCCCTGACGAGTGGGTCAGTAGATCCGGCTCCGGGTCCAGGATCCAGGGTTCCCGAATTTGGTGTGCTTGAAGAAAGGGAAACCAAATTTGATGAGGCCAGAATGGGGCAATGAGGATTATTGTCCTCTCCAGGTTGTTGGCTTTCTGTAGAAATTTTGCAATCAGAGGAATAGGAGGGAAGGCGTACAGGAGGCCCGGGGGCCAATCGTGAATCAGAGCGTCCCTGGGGACTTCCCCTGGAGGGGGTAATAGGGCAAAATAACTTCTGCATTTGGCGTTCACTGGAGACGCAAACAGATCGCAGCAAGGCTGGCCCCACTTGCGAAATATCTTGTCCGCAATTGTTCGTTTGAGGGACCACTCGTGAGGTAACAGGATGGCTCTGCTCAACCTGTCCGCTATGACGTTGGATAACCCCGGGATATGTGTTGCTATCAGAAAGCGACCCGTGGACTCTGCCCATTGCCAAATTCTCATGGCCTCTCTGCATAGTTGATGAGACTTGGTTCCCCCTTGTTTATGTACCAGACTATGGACATGTTGTCCGACTGAACTGCAATGGTCCCTAGAGGTAGAAGGGGAGAAAAATGTTGCAACGCTAGAAACACTGCCCTCATCTCTAGAACATTGATGTACAGATTGTACTCCAATTTGGTCCATTCGCCTTGGACTGTCTGTCCCTGAAAGATGCCCCCCACCCTATCAGGGAAGCGTCCGTGGTCACCGTAGCTGTCGGCGTGGGTAGCACAAATGGTCGGCCGCCGGAGAGATTGCAAGTCTGAAGCCACCAAGACAGGTGCGATTTGCAGATGTTCGTGATGTGAATTTCGTGTGTCATTTTTGGACAACAGGAGAAGAGATATATGGTTTTGTAGAGAGGCTATTCTTTCTGGGGGAAGCCTTAGAATTAAGCAGCGTGTATCCAATTCTGCTCCTATGAATGAGATATGCTGTGATGGCTGTAATACAGATTTTTCGAAATTTACGGAAATTCCGAGATGAACACAGAGTTCTAGTGTGTAATCCCTGGCCTGAATCAGTCGACGCTCGGTGGTGGCAGTAAGGAGCCAGTCGTCCAGATACGGAAACACCTGGAATCCTAGGAGTCTCAAGTGAGACGCTACCACTGCCATACATTTGGTGAAAACCCTGGGGGCTGAGGTCAGACCAAAGGGCAGGGCTCAAAACTGAAAGTGATTGGCTCCCAGCCGGAAGCGCAAGTGATCCCTGGACGCCCTGACCATTTTGATGTGGTAGCACGCGTCCTTTAGATCTATTGAGCACATCCAGTCGTCCTTCTGTAAGAATGAAAGGATCGATTGAAGCGTGACCATCCGGAACTTTTCTTTCTTGACGATGGTATTGAGTTTGCTTAGGTCCAGAATTGGCCTCCAGTCCCCTGTCTTTTTTGGAACTAAAAAGAACCTTGAGTAAGTTCCGAATCCTCTTTGGTCCGCCGGGACTGGTTGGATGACTCTTTTTTCTAGCAGCTTTGAAATTTCTATAGCTGCAGGGTCTCGCAGATGGGGCGGTACCTGGGAGTCTTTTCTGCGGAAATGGGGGCAATAGGAAAGGAATTCTGTAACCTCTGGTAACAATGCTTTTTACCCAATTGTCTGATGTAAGACTTTGCCAGGCCTGAGGGTATAAAGCTAAGCGCCCCCCCGACTGCCTCCAGAGCAGGACAGTCGGGCCTCCTCTCAGGAGTGCTGGAAAGGTTTCCCGGGGAGTGTATCCCTGTCACCTTGGTTTGCGGACCCCCTCTGCCGCCAGGGCGACGTCTTCCACCTCTGCCCCCCCCCTGCCTCTAGAGGGGGCATCACCCTGTGTGCCTGGGAAAGAGCCTTGGGGTTTTCGAAACCACATTTTTCCACCACGTTGCCCTTTGGGGTACGGTCTGGATGGGGTGGAAAAATGGACTCCGACAGCAGACAGAGTCTTTCCCTCTTGCTCACACCGGGTAAGGGTCTCCTTTACTTTTGGGCCAAAGAGAGTGGCACCATGAAATGGGGCGTTAGTAAAGGAAGACTTGAAGGCTTCCGCAAAGGAACATAAGCGCATCCAGGATTGTCTACGAAGAGCAATCGCTGAAGCCGCAGCCCTACTCCATCCTTCGGCTGCATATGAAATGAGCCTCATGGACGAGTTCACAATAGATGTAAGGGTATTGAGTTGTGCTGTAACTTTCTCTGAGACAGCAGCATCTGTAGTATCCTGGAGGGTATCTCCCAACTCTTTGATTAGATCCCTCTGTAACCGTGTGAAATGGGTCAAATAGTTCAGGGATCGCATGGAAAAAGCCGCTGAACTAAAAATGCGCTTCCCATACCTGTCCATAGTCCTAGAATCTCTGTTAGGCGGATGGACAGATGAGGAAGATTCAGACATCTCCTTTTTAGTGGCCGCTGCCACCACCATAGCGTCCACTGGAACTCCCTTAGTGAGATAAGCCTTGTCTTGAGGGGCAGTAATATATTTATTAGGCTTTCTAGGGACTGGCTCCACTGTGTCAGGTGTCTCCCACGCCCTTCGAGCAATCAGATCCATCAACTCATCGAAGGGCGGAGTGACCCAGGAGGAGGAAGGGCGAGCACCGAATGCCTTCAGCAAGACTGACTCATCCTCAGAAGGGGGTAGGGCTTGCCAATCACCTCTCTGTTTTAGGATCTCAAGGATGTCAGAAAAGGAGACATCCTCTGAGGGTGATTTCGGGGACCCTTCTGACTCATCTAAGTCAGTGTCCGATGTCAAGGATTCTTGTGGAGAATCCAAGTGTCTCCTCTTACACAACCTTTTCTTCGGAACTTCCTCGGGGGGGGGGGGCATCCGATGAAGCCTCCGAGGAAGAGGGGGCTCCCTCTGGGGGTGGCTGAGACACCGGTGCTCGACGCTTTGACATAGCCGTGGGTGCAGAGGAGGATAACGGACCCTTATGGGAAGGAGAAGCTGTTTCTGCTGAAGTGGTTGTCTGAGTCGACAACACCTTCCTCATGAGATCGAAAGCCCCTGGGTCCCAAGTTGAGGAATCCCTCGGATCTGAAGAAAGCGGAGGAATCCCCGAGACGGGGACCGACGGCATCGACCCCGAGGACGGAGCCGAGTCGATCCGAGCCGAGGCACCAAGAGGGAGAGTCGGAACCGAAACGTCGGTCCGACTCTCGGTCCCCGAACCAAGGATGGATCTTCGGCTCCGCGATTCCGGTAATGGGTCCGTCGGAGTCGAGGTGAACGGTGCCGACCGAGAGAAGGACGGTTCCGGCACCGAGGGCTCCACGATCATCAGATCAGCCTCTCCCGGCTCCGAAGACTGAACAGGTCTCGGAGGAGGAATAGATGGAGATAAGGGAAGGCCTTCGAGTCTCGACACCAACTGGGAAGAGACAGAGATGAGTTTGGACAAGGCCGTATTCTCCATTAATTTCTGCACCACGCGGTCTACATCGGTGTCGGAGAGGGGCCTAGAAGAACGCGTCGAAGGAATCGAAGACGGAGCCGACCTCAAGAGCACAGGAGGTGGAAGCTCCGTCACCGGTTCCAAGACTCGAGGCTCGGTAACAGACAAAAGTTCAACACTCAGCCCCGAGGTCTGTGGAACCGGTGAGTGAACTTTAAATGAAGAGCTCCGACGTCTTCGATTCCTTCGAGGATTTAGATGTCTGGTCCGATGCATCCAGGGCCTCTTGGAATGCAGGCTTCAAAAGGCCTCTATCCATGAGTTTCCTGCGCCTATCTGTCATGACCCTTCCACTGAAAGAATGACAAATGGAGCAGTCTTCTTGCAGATGGAGAGGGCCAAGACAGTAGACGCAGGAACTATGGTTGTCTGTGACAGACATTTTCTGTCCACATTGGCACCGTTTGAAGCCTGACTTGGCTTTCTCAGACATAACAATAAAGTCAAATCCAGTAAGAGTATACAGTACACAGTCTTGTACAGTAATAGCCAATAATAATGTCAAATCCAGTAAATTCAGTCAAATCCGGTAGTTTGTCAAATCCAGTAGTTTTATAAGTTATATAAGTCTTATAAGTTTTATAAGTTTAGAGGGTGGGGTAGGCCCCGAGGGAACTAACTTATTATATAAGTATATAAAAAATATATACGTACTCGAAGAAAGCCCTCGACTCACTACACACACACACACACACACACACACACACACACACACACACACACACACACACACACACACAAAACTTTAAAGGTAAACTAGAAGAAAAATTATCTAAAAATGTTAGATAAACGTAATCTTATCTGTCAGGTGGTCCGAGCTCATCAAAAATGATGCGAACGTTGCAGCGGCAAACTAGATCTGAGGTAAAGGCAGAGTGGAATTGTGGGAGATAGGTTGGTCTCGAGCTTCTTCTCGATGCAGAGCTTTGCCAAGCGGCCGACACGGAGCCGAGGATCGGCTCCGAACCCAGGTGTAAGAACAAACGGCGAGATTGAACACTCTCGCATCTCCATTTTACTTTCCTTTTATTCCTCCTTTCCTATCTACAATTATACTATACAAATTCTGCTATTAATCCTTTTGAACATCTAAGTCTTGTCAATATTTTGTATTTTTTTTTATACTCAATATACCTATGACCACTTATATTGTCTTCGCAATGATGAATGTAATTGCATCTGATAGATGTACTTCTGTAGATGTGTACTTTAGTGAATCTGTTTTGGAGCTCATCTCCCCGGGCCTCTACTGAAAATGGACATATATCCAACTGATCTGTACTACCTACAGCTAAAGTGAAGCCTGCAGCCCAAGTCTGGCAAAGTTAAAACAGATATTCTCCAAAGTCACAAGGTGGGTGCAGAAGGTAAGTACTGTCCTGGCAGCAGGGAAGAAGGAAGGGTACTTCAACCACGCATTCCCGCAATCATGTTACTTATGTTATTAAGAAAGGAGTCAATGTGTGGTTGTGATAATATGCAAGTACCAAAACTTCTTTAGGGGGAGTCTAAATGTCCTATTGCCTAAATAAGGCACCATCATGTGATCTAGTCAAGCAATTTTTAAGATGCATCACACTAGCAATAGAGATATGCACAGCCAAGAAGCAGAGTATAACATTTTTATAATCCATTACATTTTTAAAGTGGCTGATGCTGCTGAACACCATTTTATGTTTTCTTTCATATATTACACTTTTAGTAAAAAGGGAAGTACAATGCAACTTTGTTCATTTTTACTGGGATTCAGTTTAGTTTTAGTATATCTACTTGCACATTAAAAAAAAAAAGAAAAAAAGATTTCCATTCTACTTCAGCTGAATTCACAGCTTGCATCACAAATACTTATATAGTATATAGTGGGCAGACAAATGGTTTTAATGCATCTTCTGCTTTACACCTTTTAAAGGGCTGCAGCAACTGTTTCTTATTGCCTGCTTTGGAAGACTCTCAAAAAATAACCTTTCATGGGTGTAGGCAGAATTTTTTTCTTCTTCCCATTGTCTTCTGGTCAAGTTTTGCTAGTAAATCGGTCTTTCTCCACCTTGTAGGTGACAGCCAGTTATGAAGGCCATCAAGTAAATAGCAGCAGGGATTTTTTCTTGAATGGGGCTAAGTTTGTCTCCCCAGATATGGCTAATGTGAGCATGTGCTTCACTACAGAGGTATATTATGCTTTCCACATATCATACGCATGCTCCCAACACACTTGTACAATACCTGACAGCTAACATCACTGGCTTGGGATTGCCAAGCCCATGCCCTAGGCAGTCCTATGGTCACTGTGAACATGCAAGCCTCCATCTGCATGGCAGCAATCAGTCGGACAGGACCATCATCTCCCTCCTAGCCCAGGATGGGTGAGAGGGTATACCACTCAACTTGTACACTTCCCTGCTCAGCTCTTCTAGCATCCAATTCACTGACTAATCTCTTGTCATATGAATAGCTATTGAGGCTTTAACCCTCAAAATCACAAAGCTGAGGAAGCCAGAATTGTTTTTTTTTTTTTATTTGAGCATCATCTTCCAATTCTTCCTATTGTCCTCTGCCTACAGTAGACAGAATCATCCGATTTGTACACCAGACCCATGTGCTGCTCATTTCCCCTCAAAACATAACTACAATTTACCTAGGTGTGTGTGTGTGTGTGTGTGTGTGTGTGTGTGTGTGTGTACATACATATAAATATCTTGAAAACATAATTAAAATGCAGCATATATACTAAACATAATACAGTTGAACTCCTTAGTCAAGCAGCTAGTAAATAAAGCTCAGTAACATAACATATCAGTCTGGATACACAGTTATCTTAATTGACTCATTCTGTGTTTTTTACTTTCATTTTGATTTTGGGTGTCCTTGTGCTTTGCAGAAATGTTGTCCCCTACTTATTTTATACAAAAATATTTTGTGGAGTAAAATATTAATAAAACCTAAACAAATGTTTAAGAACACAATAAAAGAGATGAAAAAAAAAGAAGTAGTCGAATCATCCTTAATTTGTGGACCAATTGATACTAAACAGAATACATCAATGGGAAAAAAATAGTTACCTATAAGGAAAACAGTAAACACTATCACATTTTTTCCTGATTACAAGTGATTTACAGTAGCCCCCTTAAAATGAAAAAGTTTAGTTGTAGTTATCAACACCTGCATGCCTAGTCTACAGAGGATCATCTTACCTCTACCTGGCATAATGCTGCACATGTGATAAAGCAATTTTTTGTAACAAATATTTTATAGACGTTCTGCCTCACACTGCCGATTTCTAAATACATACTAGCTCTGAAATGACACAAACACAGAGAAAAACATTTTTCCTTTTCTGCAAACAGATAAAACCTCAGAGGTAATACATTTTAAGATGAACAGGATGGGGAGAGGGTGCAGGGAAGATGAGCAATCTTCCACCACAAAAATGGTTTAAACTAGGCTCCATTCATTTTTCATCCGACGTGATCAAGTAGGGTGGTGAGACAATGTAGTCGGTAAGCTGGGCATTGAACAGTCTGGCATCAGTACAACAAAACAGACCTGATTTCATTAGTTCATTATGGCTAACATAGTATATGCCTATTTATCCCCATACAATCTTTTCTTAGGGTGCACTGAACATACCGACCAAAAACTTGAGCAGAGTACCCTAACTTCTGAATCAAACTCCATTATGAGTGGCAAGGACGTCAGAAAGGATTGCTTCCTATTACATTACCACAATAATCGTGACAGAATAATATTGATTCAACATTACAAAGGAAATTTATGATGTAGCTCCATGAGCAACCATTGCTTCACATTGTAAAAAAGTCTACAAGGAAATGGAATATAATAGAATTTGTGTTCCTAAGGAAATGACTGTTAATTGACAGTTTGACCACTGCTGATGTGCACTATTCTTGAGGTTATAAAGGTTAAATTGCTGCTAGATAACTTTGCCAAACTGTAATACAAACCAATGCACAGATTAAGAATAGATTATATGGAAGCTAAACAGTCACCATGTAAAACTAAATGGAGTGATATATTCAGTGGAGAAACTGCAGAGGGAAGGTGGAAAGCTCTGAAAGAGAAATTATTTGAATGCAAAAAAATATTTAACATCAGGATCCAGGCATACAGCGCGAGGAGGATATACTTCCATAAAAAAGAGATAACTTGATTAAGTTGAGAGACAAAAAATAAAAGAAATGGAAAATGAGTCTAAATGCGACTTCAAAAACTGAAATATACAAGTTGGACAAACAAAGTCAACACAGTACGAGACAAAATCAAGAAAAATGAGAAGAAAATGTATATACAGATATTGAGCATAATAGGAAACCATTTATAGATATAAAAGAGGATTACGAGTAAAGACATACAAACTGATAAACTGTGTGTAGTTTCTAAAATTTATTCTCAGACACAAAAGATTATAATTACATTTACAATATTTTATACAAAGCACTTTGCCTCCACAAAGGATGTGACAAATTTCCTAGTAATATGCAGGTAACCTCATATACAGAGATCAAATAAAATGAAAAAAGAACTAAGCAAACTAGACCCAAACAAAGCAAAGGGAGCAGTAGGAATTAGTAACAATGACCCAAGAACACTTCAGTATAAACTTGCAGTACCATTATATTTCTTATTCTCTTGGCCATTTAAGTATGGGGAGAGTCCTGAAGACTGGATACATCACATACCACTCAATTGTGCAGACTTCTGAAGAATGTTCAGATTTTTACTTCATCTGCTCCTCATAAAATGTGTGGTTTTCTAGCAAATCAATGCGGACTGAAGTCACTAAATATGAGATATTAGAGTTTCAGACTTCATATCCTTCAGAAAATTTATGCTAACAAAAAATCTTTTACTGTAGCAACTTTCTAAGCTTATAAAAGCAATTTGTCCTCATTTTTGGCCCTTTGCCCCTATCATTTTTGGCTATGTCCAGATTTCCCATGTTAAGAGATAACGAAAAAACACTTATCACAGCTAATCTTTAAGGGAAAGGGAGTAGTACCAACCCAACGTCATACAGACGCATATGTTTACTTTCATGTTGTGGACAAATAGTGGAGATGGTTATTTTGGGTATTGTTAGAATTGGAAAGATTGGAACTTGAAACCACATATCAGCATGCATATGTTGAAAACAGATCTAGAACCACTTATAATGTGATGATCCTCTGACAGTGAGGAGGAGCAGCCACAGCCAATGAGAGCACTTTCTCCATTAAGTATGAAAAGAAGATTGCTTTGCGATCCCACCAGCCTGCAGCTAGGCCAATTTCAGTGGGAGTCTCAGGGTAAGTAGAGGCTTGAAAATGAGCTGTCCTTCAGTTGGTTAAATTGTAACATGTAGGTCCTCAAAGTTTAAGCTGCATTTTTATGCCTGTATTTAGTTTGAAGATGGTTCCTAATCGACTTTTAGTTCTCAGTCAGTGACACTTTTTAAAATATTAATACTAATAACTTGAGGCATTGACGGAATAAGAGAATGTGAATTAATATACATTTTCTGAAGTTAAAAAAATCTATTATCTCTAAGTTTAATTCACCACCTATTCTCAAAAGGGAACTAACTTTGGGCGGCATGATGCCAGGGAATCTTCTTGGGCTAGGCTTATATAGGCTCCAGGGCCGTTAGCCTAGTACACACCTATGAACCTATACATACAGCAATATAGTAACAGATGTAAATGAAAAATTGTGCTGTGATGTAAATTATACAGACTTAACTTCAGCATTTGACAGGGTCATACACAAAACACTGATCAATAAATTAGAAGTGCTGATGTACTCTTGATAAGATGGATAGCTGCAAGGCTTACAAATAGGACATGCCAAGTATAATACAGCAAATGGGCAGATGAAATTCTAGATCATGGGTGGTGTGTCCGACAGGGCTCTACCCTAGGCCTATACTTATTTAGGTTGTATCTTTCAAATATAGCTTGCACATCTAAAGTATCCCACAGCTTGTATGCAGATGACTTGAAAATGGGTAAACTGATTACATGCGATACAGACAGAGTTTGTCTTTCGGCTTTTCCCGGTTAGGGGTTGCCACAGCGGAACTCCGGTCCGCTAATGATTGTATGTCTGCAAAATATCTTATGCCCGAATATTCAATTTAGTCAAGTTAATAATACTCTGATAAATCATCAAAATTAAAGCAAATGAGATTTGCGAGACACAGAATGAAAGGTGAATGTTTAATACAACACACAGTAATTGAAACTGTAGATTCAATTAAGGACCTATGTATATGGGTAGATCTAGCTTTGAGTTTTTTTCTAATTCTAACAACCAATTAGTTATCTAGCTTTGAATTTTTCTAATTCTAACAACCAATTAGCTAATGACAGTTACAGAACTATAGGTTGTATAAAAAAGACTATAAAGTCTAGGAAATTAGAAATTATGAAATCATTATTTTTAATTACATCAGACCCAAACTTGAATATGGAATAACATAGAAACCTTATACGAAAACAAGCATGAGTAAATTGTAAAGAGTACAGAGAAAATACACCAAGAGCATCAATGGATGTGAAAATTTAAGTTATTATGAAAGACTAAAATATCTGAACTTGTACAGTGCATCGTGTAGACATTTAAGGGGAGACTTAATTCATGTATATAGGCATTTAGAAACAACTATCTATGGGAATGTTTGGGGATATTAAAAGGTAGTAGAGAATTATCAGACAACCTGTGTAAATTATATAGGAATGACAGGTGTGCTAACTAGTTCTCCAAGACAGTAGCTGATGAGTGGAACAAACTACTAAAATTACATTAACGCAAGCACAAGTTTAGATATTTTAAGAACTACCTGAACACTTACTATATGAATAAATGTTCTGGTATACTGACAGGCTAGAAGGGCATTACTAAACGTGCTTGAAATACTTGTATGTATGTATGTATGTCTGTATGTCAGGCAAGCAAAACTGTATACTTCATTGCAGCATCCAGCAAATACACTATTTTATTAATTTAGACAAAGTTCAGGCAAGGATAGCTTTAATAAATTAAGCTTTATTGGTACTTCCTAGATGGCTGCATATTGAGCAATAACTTAATTCTACCTCTCTCAGTTTGAAAACAGAAACTCAGAAGAGAAAGCCAGTGGGGCTTGCATTTCTGGGTAAATTTCAGTAACTGGCTGGTAAGTGCACTGCCTGGATGCCAGGAAAAAAGAAATACAAAGGACCTGAAAGAAAATCAGCTACAAAAGGTGAGAAAAAAAACAGTCTGAGAAGAGTACTGCAGTTCTTCAGCAAACAGCAGTGCAAGCTCCAGACATGACTTTCAGTAACCTAGAGGAAAATATAAGACAACTGCACAAAGATCTGATTAAAATAAATGAAACTCTGATACAGTATGTCAACTCAAATAACAAAAGGCTGGAAAAAATGGAATACGCTTTCAAAAGATATTCAGATGAGGTGATAAAACTACAAAAATCAGAGAAATAAATAAAATAAAGGCTGGCTCAAGAAGAGATGTTTCAAAAAATAATAGAATTAGAGGAAAGAGCATGTAGGGAAAACCAGAGATTTTCTGCTGTACCAGAAAAGCTGGAAGGAAAAAAACTGTATTCATTTTATGAAAGCATAAATAAGCAACTGGACTGGTATTCCACAGCAGGAGTTGTTAACTGAAAGGGCACATAGCATGTATGCTCCATACCTGGCTATGAGAAAGCAACCTAGACCTTTAAAAGTAAAGATGCCAAAGGAGATGATTGTGACAAAACTGTGGCAGAAGGACAAAGTACTAATAGTGGGAGACAGCAGAGTGTTTGTGGAGAATGATGAGTTTCTGTACACCAGGCAGAAGAGAAGTAAACTTATTCTACTACTGAGGAAATATGGAGAAAAGCAGGTGTGAGATTCAAACTGCTGTACCCAGCTATCTTCAATATATTCTTTCCAAGAGGGACAAAATAATATTTTGATGCAGTACATGCTAAGGAGGAAATGCAAAAGTTTGTCCAACAAAAAGTGATCTGTGAAACAGGAGATTCTGCTTCCTGTTCTTCTGATCATAAGGACCACCGAGAAACTGTGCAAGTGAAACCTTTCCAATGTTTCAATAGAAAATGTTTCAAAGAAGAAAAATAAAGCACAAGGGTTGACTAGAAGAACCTACAGTACATTGTAAATGAAGCAAAGACAGGATTTGAGAGATGGAGATGAACAGAAATAAAAACAGTAACTTGGAAATTGGCAAATGTGGGATTATAAAGCAATAATTATATTTATAAAACTTGAAAGAACAAGAACATCTGGAAATAATGGACTTTTCTGACTTTGTTAAAGCTGTAGGGGACTCTAAAGCATATGTCCTACTTCATGTCATTAATGTTCAGAAAAAATACTTAGGACAGGGGAAGAGGAGGGAGAAAGTTAACCGTAAAGTAAATGTTTTTTTTCCTTAATACTATTTTTATAGTGCATGATTTTCTTTACATACTATAAAGTTTTCTCAGTTATTTCTAAGTGTAATGGGGATACTAATGCAAAAAGGTGCTCCTGTTTTTTTTTTCTCCCTTCTCTCTTTCTCCTTGTTCAGTATTAAGAAATGTAGGCACTGCAATGTAAAAAAATAATACAAGTTTGGTCAAAAGAGCATAACAAAACAAAAAATTGTATACTTTTTCCTCATTCTTGCACAGGGGAATGATTGTATTAAGGCCTTTAGCTTGCTCCAGTAACAAGTTTTAAAATAAATAAATCAAAAAGAATGCTGATTATAAAGTTTTTTTTCTAGCAAATAAATGTATGCTTTTGGTAGTAACTTTGTATATGGGTCCTCTTCTCGCCATGAACACCATCTGATAAAGAGAAACGGCTAGGTGACACTTTCTGACAGCACTGAAGTGTGTTCCTAGCTGTGTGAGCTATAAAGATAAGACAAAATCAGACAGCACTTACTCCCACAGGCTGAACCATGTGTCTTACCATGGATAACTCTTCTTTTAGGTAACCTAAGTCTGAGAGTGTGGCAGTCAGTTTGGGATACTTGTTCCTATTAGGAGGATAAAACTTCAATAGCTGAATATGGGACATAGTTTTGTGTGTTAGTATTAAATTAACTGGATTTAGGGGGACACTGGGTTTTTTTTGAGGGCTTTCCAAAAATCAAGTTTTGTAAGATTTGAGATAGGCTCAAATGGATATGACAACACATAGGATAAAAGGGAATTGTGGGAACAATACATACAAGGGAGGAATGAGGTTTAAAAGGTGGCAGGACTAAAATGAGCTATGTAGTGTTTGACTGAAAAAGACTGGGTAGATTATAGGTGATGTATAATGTTTGCAACTGGGAGTGTGTCAGTATGGTTTGTGATGTACAACTAGGATTGTGTCACTGTGGATTGTTTTCATTTGTATAAACGTATGAATGCCTATGTAGTAAGTGATGGTTTAATAAAGATGTTTCTTGTTTTAAAAAACTGGAATTGAATAACTTACATAATGCTTAGATTAGGTTACACGATATAAAGCAAAATATGTGAAGTAAATTTTTTTTATGTTAATTATAGTACAATTACTTTATATGAATGTAAATTTGCCTACGTCAGAAGTGCTAATTCAATAAAGGTGTTTGGAAAAAATGGATATGACAATAACTGCATAAAAGATCAACCTGCCAAACAGTGCATGCATGCAGCACAAAAGCTGGAACTAGACACTTAAAAAAGGTGTTACACAGGAAAGATGGGAATAACTTTTTAACACAATGCTTTCTGTAATCTCTTTAAATGCCAATAGTCTCACACATAGATAAAGAAAGATTAATGAACTATATTAAAAATGTAGAATGCAAATAACCATGCTACAGGAAACACTTGGAAAGAACTGATCATGTAAATTTGATAAAAGACGGTTTTCATGATGGTTATGCAGCAGAATACCTGGTACAAAGGAAACCAGGAGTACTTACATTAACTGCAACACAAGCTCCAATAGTGATAGAAGAGGATAAAAAAAGATAATAATGGTAGTTTTGTAGTACTAAGGGCTTATTGGCAACGGAGGAGGATTAAACTGGCATGTACTTATACTCCACCTAAAATGCTATAATGGAGCTTAAAAATTTTTTTGAGAGAAATAATCAGCTTTCAGCAAGGAGTATTACACTTATAAGTGGGGACTGGAATTTGATTTGCAGCAGTGAAAATGTGTTGGGGGGCCCAGAAGGGAAAATATAACAAAAGTGGGTAGATTTAAGAAATTTATGAAAATATTTGGTATGGAAGATGTGAATTCAGTACTAGTAGTTTGGAGTGAATTTACATATTCTCCAAGAAACAAAAACTGGGCTAGGCTAGACAGAATTTACATTTCACAGAAACGTACATTTAATCAAAAGTCTTTTAAGGGCCCAATAACATTTCAGATCATGCACCAGTAATAACTAAAATAAAAACACATGGTAATGAAATAAAAATGAGACACTGGCAGTTTCCCACCTATCTGTTTAAAAAGAGAGATATTTAAGGAATGGGTAGTAGAAAATACTAAGGCGCCATTAGAGAAGATAGAAATTTCTTCTGAAAATATAGCTAGGGAGTGGGATAAAATTCAAGTGGAGTTTAAAAATAGGGTGGAAATAAAAGGAATAGAGGTATGGTTAAGAAGTAACAGGAATTATTAATCAGTCTGACAGATGTTAAAGTACTACAGAACAGGGGGAATCTCACAGAACAAAAACAGGAGCAACTACAGAATGCTAAACAGAAAATAAGGGATTACCTCGATAATATGCTTGAGTTTAGAAAGACTGCTGTTAAGCAACTGTTTTTTGATAACTCTAGAGCACAAAAGCATTTAACACAATGACTCAGGCAATGCAAAGTAGAAAAAGCTGTAACCAAGCATAGGGAGCTTATATAACAAGGAAGAAACAAGAGATCCTGTAAAGGTATTAGAAATATTTCAGAATTCTATGAAAGTCTGTATGAAGCAGAGAAATACAGAAATTAAGAAAAGGTAAAACTGGAAATGTTTATGAAAAAACTGAATATGCCAAGGTTAGAGGTAGATGAGGCTCAATTACTAACAGGACAAGAAGAGACTAAATAAAAAGTTTGTAAGCTAGGATGGAAAAAAAACTGATATAAATTTGGAAGGTTTTGTTTAACATTATTTAAGGAGGAGAAATACCAACATCCTGAAAGTGGTGGTGGCTGTAATACCTAAAGATAATAAAGACCCATCAGATCCAGCTTCACACAGCCCATTTCAATACTAAACCATGATTATAAAGTGTTTATGTCTATAATGGCTAAAATAATTGCAAAAGTGGTGCCAAAACTGATAGATATGGATCAATGTGGCTTTGCGGAGGGGAGGCATGCATCTGATAACATTAAGAGAACATTGATGATCCAGAGGGAGGCAAAATATATGAAAATACTACTGTTGTTGGTGGGTCTTGATGCAGAGAAAGCATTGATCGGCAGGGCAATGGGAGTATTTGCATTCCCTGATAAAATTATAAAGGTTTATCAGGAGGATATACGAGGAACTGGAGGCAAAAATTAAACTGGGTGGGTTCATCTCTGATCATTTCTGCTTGGGAAGAGGAAACAGGCAGGGGTGTCCACTTTCTCTTTATTTGCATTATAGTTAGAACCACTGGCAAAGAAAATAAGGGATTCAGAAATTCAAGGATATAACTGGTATGGTAGTCAAGAAAAGCTGGCTCCGTTTGCAGATATTATTTCATACCTGACAAAACCAGAAAAGGACATTTCAGTGTTGTGGAACACTTTGAGGAAGTTTCATATCTTTTCAGGATACAAAATTAATGAAGCTAAAACAAAGGCAATAGCTACAAATTATGTACCCACACCAAAAAAATGGTTCATAAATATCCATTATGGGGACATGATAAAACTAAGTATTTAGGATTATGGGTTAGAAATTATTCAGGTGTAGCTGCTAAGGATATCTGGGAAGAGACTAAACAAAGGATAAAACAAAAAATGAGAAATTGGAAGCTCTGTTATATGGATATGGATAGTAAGATACACGCAGTTAAAATGTTTTAGTCCCTTTAGTCTTGTACACAGGTCAAGCATATTTTTATCAACCAGAGGAGAGGTTGTGGATAGCAATTAATAAACAGCTAAAGGATTTTATCTGGGAGTTGTAGAAGGCAAGAGTCAAGTGGGATAAAGCTGATTCCTCCAATAAAAAAGACAGATTGGGATTAACTGATTTGAATGGGTATTTCAGAATTGCACAGTTAAGGCTCCTATATACAGCACAAGCAAAAGCCTAGAATTCAAAGTGAAAATGGATAATGATGAAACGGGGGGGGGGGGTCAAGAAACAGAGACTGGGATTACTTGGATGCAGATCTTTAAAGAGAATAACAATAATCATACAGAATATTATATTCATAAAGTAGCAGAAAGTATTCTGAAAAAGTAAAGTTTTGCACCTACCATAAATGTAGATGTTTGAGTGTAAACACTGCTGCAGTCATTACGCTTGGGTTATCCTGCCGTCAGGCGGTTCCCCAGTCGGTCTGAGTTCCAAAGTCTTGGTCCGGCGTTGGTTGCTGTCGCCTCCTCCCTGACATCAGTGCAACAGGGGTACATAAGATGCAGCCGACGCAATTTTCTTCAGTTTTTCTTGCCCCAGATGTCAGGTGCCCCCAAATGGGTAGGCAATTCAAATTGCTAATAAAACATAGGTAGGAAAAGCAAACAACAACTTTTAGTTACCAGCAAATACTCCCCATAGGTAGTAAAGGGTAGAAGATATAGGTACGTACCAGCAAGTAAGAGGGGAAGGAGGGAGGGTAACCTGGACTGCAGCAGTGTATACACTTGAACATCTCCATTTATGGTAGGTACAAAACTGTACTATGTTCATCGTGTTACACTGCTGCAGTCATTACACTTGGGTAGAATCCCAAAGCTGAGGTAGGGTGGCTGGTTCTATAAGGCATTAGGTGTGGCTATAAGGCCCTGCAGCACAGCAGTGGCAAAGCCAGCTCTGGATTTAGAGTATAAAGGCAGATGGTAATGTTTGGTGAAGGGATGTACAGAACTCCATGTTGCTGCTTCCAAAATGTCCTTGGTAGGCACTCCTCTGAGGTAGGCAGTTGAAATGGCTGTTGCCCTGTGGAGTGAGATCTAATGCTGCTAGGTATAGGTTTCCCATGGTGTGTGTAGCAGAAACGTATGCAATGTCCTATCCATTTTGAAATAGTCTGTTTTGAAATGGCTTTTCCCTGTGCTCCTGCAACATATGCTACCAGTAATTGCTCAGATTTTCTGAGAGCTTTGGTTTTGTCCAAGTAGAAACGTAACTGCATGTGAATGTCCAAAGAATGCAGTAGTCTCTCCCCTTTATTCTGTGGTTTTGGATAAAAAGTTGGCAAGTGAATAGTTTGGTTTAGAGCCACACTTGAAACCACCTTTGGCATAAACGTAGGGTTACTTCTTAAGGACACCCTGTCCTGGTGGAAAATGAGGAAAGGCTCCACTGCCATTAGTGCCTATAATTCTGAAACTCTTCGAGCTGATGTTATTGCCAGGAGCAGAGCAGTTTTCTAAGAAGTATATTTTAATTCTGCTGTGTTAACTGGCTCAAAGGGAGGTAAAGTTAATTTTTCCAAAACAAAGTTGAGGTCCCAAGTTGGAGTAGGTGCTCTACGGGGCAGTCTTATGTTTTTAGCCCCTCTGAGGTACTGTTTTAGCAAAGGATTAGAGAAAATTGGAGGATCCGTGTTGTAATGAGCAGAGATGGCAGAGGCGTGGATCTTGATGGATGAAAAAGAGAGGCCTTTGTCCAGCATCTCAGCTAAATATTGTAGAATCTGAGGAATGTTTGGGACAAGAGGGTCAAGTCTGTGAGCCTGGTTCCAGGCACATAATCTCTTCCATTTATACAAATAGGCTTTCCTTGTACTAGGCCTTCTGGCCTCCAGAATGACATCCATAACAGCTTTGAAGAGAGGCATTGCTTGCTTGACTAAGGAATTTTCCATGCAGCTAGGTTTAAGGTCTTTAGCAGACTGTGAAGTATCTGATTGTTGTGCTGAATCAGCAGATGTGGGATTTGAAGCAATATCCAGGGTGGTTCTTGTGCCAAATTCTTTAAGATTGGGTACCAGTGCCGGCGTGACCAGTCTGGAGCAATCAGGATCATCTTTGGCTCTTCTTGCCTGGCTTTTATGCGAACCTTTGGAAGGAGAGGTAGTGGAGGGAAAGCATATACTTGTAGGTTTTTCCAGCTGAATGAGAGGGCATCCACTTTCCATGCTTGTGGATGGTAACTCCTTGTGCAGAATTTCTGTAGCTGGCAGTTCACTGGGGATGCAAATAGATCTATGTCCGGGCTCCACCACTTCTGTGTTATCATTCTGAATATTTGTTGATTCAATTCCCATCTGTGGGGATCCATGATGTTTCTGCTTAAGTCGTCTGCCAGTGTGTTTTTCTCTCCTGGCAGGAATTGTGCTTGCAGATGAACTTGATAGTTTAGAGCTGTGTTCCACAAGGTCATGGCTTGTCTGCAGAGAGTGTGAGTGCCCCCTTGTTTGTTTATGTACCACATAACAGTGGTGTTGTTTGTTTTTAGTAACAGTTGTCCTGGATGCAGCAGGTCCTTGAAAGCTATAAGGGCATTTTGTACAGATAACATCTCTTTCTGATTGATGTGAAGATGCCTTTGTTCTGCGGGCCACTTGCCCTGAATACATTTTCCTGCCATGTGTGCTCCCCAGGCGTAATCCGATGCATCTGTTGTCAGTATTTGCCTGGCTGTGGGTTGAGTAAAAGGCTGTCCCTTGTTGAGGTGACAAGCTTGAGCACACCATCGAAACTCCTGTTGAAGGCAAGGAATTAGTGGTATAACTGTTTCCAAACTTTGACAGTGTTGAGACCATACACTCTTTAGGTACCATTGTAGTTTCCTCATATGCAGTCTGTCATATGGAATTAGTAGTACGCAAGATGCCATGTAACCCAAGGCCTGCAGAATTTTTCTTACAGGGAGTTGGATTTTTGTTGCCATCAATTGAAAGTATTGAGTCAGTTGTCCGTGCTTGTCTGGCGTGAGATAAGCCATCTGGACCGTTGTGTTCAAGTTGGCCCCCAGGAATAGTATCTCTTGTGAGGGCACTAGTTTTGATTTCTTTTCGTTTACTGTGTACCCCCAGGCAACTTAATAACTGTTTTACAAACGCCACATGCTCTAGAAGAATGTCTTTGCTCTCTGCTTGAATCAGGCAGTCATCCAGGTACGGATAAATTTGAATTCCTTTCTGTCTGCAAAATGCAATTACTGGTGCCAGGCACTTTGTGAAGACCCTGGGCGCAGTAGATAAGCCAAAGGGCAATGCAGAGAATTGATAGTGCATTGAACCTGCTATGAATCTGAGGTATCTTCTGCAGTTTTGTCTGATAGGGACTTGCAGGTATGCCTCCTTGAGGTCCAAGGTCACGAGAGAAGCTTTCTTGCCCAGCATGGGAAGAAGCTGCTGTAGTACCAACATTTTGAATTTCGGAACATCCAGGTAAGTGTTTAGAGAAGAAAGATCCAGAATGGGCCTCCAGGCTTTGTCCTTTCTGGGAACCAGAAAGAGTCTTGAATAAAATCTTTGTCCCTGCTATTGTGGTGGTACCCCTTGAATAGCTCTCATTTCCATGAGTGCTGTAATTTGTTTTTGAGCCTCTGCCCATTGATTTGGTGGCAGGTTTGGCATTCCTTTTAACCTTGGTAGAGTGTGAAAGTGGAACCTGTAAATTTTGAGATATGATGTTGAGAACCCATTTGTCTTTGGTGATCTAATGCCAATTGTGATAGAAAAGTGCTAGTTTTCCTCCCAAGGGGGCTGCCAAGAGAGAGTTGTTTGGCATCTGTAATGGGAAGTCAATGAGGCTGCTTTTTATATGGTTGGGGCCTGTCTTCCCTTTCTTTTTGGCCTGGTACACCCTATTGTCGAGGCCTGTAAGGACCTTGTGGTTGACCTCTACCTCTCAGACATCTGTATCTGCCCCTTTGGGGTCTGTCTGTAGCCGGAAAGGACCAATTCTTTGTTGGCCAATTTCTGCTAAATCTTGGTGGCTGAACCTGTAAGAAATCCTTTACCGTTTGCATAGATTTTGCCTTATCCTCCATTTTCTTTAATACCTCTTCTGCCTTAACTCCAAATAACACATCCTGCTGTAAAGGTGCATCCAATAATTTTGCTTTAACATGATCTGGTAACGTATGGTCTTTTAACCAAGCATGCCTTCTAATGACAGAGCCTGTAACTGCTGCTCTACAGGAGGCCTCTAAAGAATCAAAACCACATTGCAAAGTATGCTTTCCCATTTGTTCAGCTGCATGCAATAAATCCTGCATTTCTTTAAAATTAGGAGGATCTGAATCTGGAAGCATTTTTTGTTTTAAGTGAGACATCAAAAATTGCTGATACTTTAGCATGTGAAACTGGCAATTTAAGGCTCTCATTGCTAATGTTGCAGACGTATATACTTTCTTTCCCCATCTGTCCAATGCTCTGGAATCTTTGTCAGAGGGGACTGGATTTTTTGCTGATGAGGCCTTAATCCCTTTGGTTCCCTGAGAAATAGTTTCAGAGTCGGCAACAGGGCTGTTACACAAAAATTTGTGTGAGTCAGGGACTCTGTAGTATCTGTCAGGTTTAACTGGGGCTGGAGGTAAAGGAGTCAGGATTTAAGCTGGATTCAGTAAACACATCATACACAATGTCTAACACTGGCGGAATAGCAAGGGGTCTGTGTTGAGGTAATAAAAGAAGTCTCTGAGCCTTTTTTTGGATTCAGAGTAATCCTGGCCTTCCCAATGGAAATGCTCCCTCATGGTATGTAAGGTTTCCCCAAAGGAGTAGTCCTCAGGCGGAGAGGCTGATGGAATTGATTCCTCAGCATCAGAGTCCTCATAAGGGGGTAAAAAATATCCTAGGTCTGAGGATGAATCTGAAGAAATGGACACCTGGTCGGATGAGTCATAGTCTGCATCCTGTCTGGGCCTTTTATCAGGAGGGGGATGGGACCCCCTGATTAGAGTGATTAGGTCTTCGGCCATTTTGAGCATTTGTTTCTTAGGCATGGCGGCCTGTCCTGTAGAATGCTGCATTTCTTTCCTTGTTTTTAAAGGAGGCTTAGACTTAGCAGGGGGTTTAATGGTTAACCGAGTAGGTCTGAAAACACCATCTGAAGCTTCAGGTTGCTCAGCTACTCCGGATCCCTCTGAAGGGTTAGCCTCGGAAGGCTAAAAAACTTGTGCGTCCGAAGGCCCAGCCATCTCCATGTGGGAGTTGGAGGTGGCCTGTGTTCCTGCAGAAGCAGTCGTCAGGGGCTATGAAGGCGCCTCGCTGAAATCCGAAGAACCGGCGACCGGCCTAGAAGAGGCTTCGTCATCAGGTTTGGGCCTCGGATGCCTGTCCTTGTCTTTGCGCTTTTTATGTATTCCGGTCATCGGAAGTTCCGATGGCATGGTGTAATTAAATTTTCTGCCAAAAAATGTCGGGCAAAATCAAACCAACGTTTAATAGCTTGTTAAACCTAGCACAAGACTGACAACCAGTGACGTTGTGGTCTGGGCCTAGGCATGGGATACAATAGGAATGGAAATCATTATGAGGTATTTGCTTCCCAAAGAAATACAGTTATTAACTTTTACTGACATCGGTCTGAGGCAAGAAAAAGTTTCCCCAATGGGGTACTTAGCTTTGCAGAAGACTTCGGTTCTGGATTCGGAATGAAAATCTCAGGAGTCTGCCAACCGGCACTTGCGAACTGCTTTTGCTTCAGGCACCACACGGCAAGAAAGACTGAAGAAAATGGCGTCGGCTGCATCTTATATACCCCTGTCGCACTGACGTCCGGGAGGAGGTGACAGCAACCGACGCCGGACCAAGACTTTGGAACTCAGGCCGACTGGGGAACCGCCTGACGGCAGGATAACCCAAGTGTAATGACTGCAGCAGTGTAACACGATGAACATCTAAGCCAACACAGAAATGGAGAAAGGAGAATCTGCTGATAGAGATGACTGTAATTAGGCATACAGACAATAGGCAAGAAGGGGCTGGAATTTATTAAAGAAAACTGGCAAAGGAACCAATGTATTGTGAGCAAATGACAAGAGAGGGAAAGGAAACAGAATGGGAAGATGCCAAGGATTTATTTGGACTAGAGACCGACTCCCCTACCGTGCGGTGACATCAGAGTATAGGCAAAGAGAAAGAAATAGGGGGGTCCTAAACAAAAGACCAGCACTGTTAAGAGTTTTTAGCAGAATCTAGAACAGAAGCTGCTATTAAAAAAGGAATAATTAGCAGAGCATATAAAATACCGCATTATAACAATAAGTATCAGTAACAGGAGGTTAGAAAGGATTGGAAAGAGACTGGATATGCAATTTGCAAAAAACAGTGGGGGGATATATGTATGCCTCACAAATATGCAACAAAATTCTGAATATTTAGGAATTTTGTTTGAAATGTTTACATAGGTATTTTGATACCCCAAGTAGATGTCAGAGAATTTTTCCTCGGGTAAACAGCAAATGCTGGAGGTGTGATGGGGAAAAAAGAGGCAATTGGGAGCATATTTTCTTGGGGTGTAATGAATTGGCAGACTGTAAAGATTCCCTACAGACTACTCTATCAGAGATACTAGGTGAGCAAATTAGTATATCTAGGGAAATTATTTTTCTGAGCTATGATGCAGAATCTGAACTGACTAGACATAGTAAGGCCTTGTGGAATGTAATTATGGTGGCTGCCATACAAGCGATTACTAGGAAATGGAAATCAAAGACTAAACCAACTGTACTAGAAGTAGTGAATATACTAACTGAGATAAAACAATTGTAAATTGGATCTTTGGAAAAGGGTAGGAGCAAATTACACAGAAAAGATGCATGCAGACAAGGAATGAGATTTAAAAAAAGGCAGGATTTAAATGAGCTATGTAATGTTTGACTGACATTGACTGGATAGATTAGAAGTGATGCATAATGTTTGCAACTAAAATTATGTCAATGAGGTTTGTTTTCATTTATATAAATGTATGGCAGCCTATGTCATAAGTGATAATTTAATAAAGATGTTTCTTGTTTATAAAATAAATAAATGAAGCTTTATTATCTAACCTTTTTCATGGCGGGGTGTAAACAACTCAAAAGTTATTTCAGTTTCTCAAGGTGAAAACAGTTAAAATATTTTCAGTGCTGCAGGTGGCTGAGCACCACTGTCAATCTTCCTTTGACTTTTGAACAAGTTATGGTAATGACATCTGTTGTCTCCACCAAAACTCTCGAGACTGTAATTGCTTTACTCTGCAATAACTTAAAATTCTGTATGTTGTGCTCCAGAACCACAAAGTATAAAGCAAATGTTTTAGCATGGCTTGGATAACACTTAAAGAAGAACAGGCTGTTAGGATGGCATACTATAAAATATACTTTGCTTCCCTGAGATCATTTATAGCGTTGTATATGATAACTGCAAAGTAAGAATGCTTCACCCTGTCTCAATTAAAGTTACTACCATTTGCTAGCTAGCACTTTAATATAACTGACTTTTTATCAAGAATAAAAGAAAAAAGGAAGAATATCCTGCATGTTTCCAAAGAAGCATGTAAAATCAGATTCAATTGTTTGACAGCAGTTCTGACAGTGCACATTATTTATTTATTTATTTTTATTTTACATTTGTTAACTGGGAGTGTCTGACTGAGCCAAAAAGGCCCTTTTTCAGCAGAGGCCCAGGGAGAAAAGCTCCACATAGAAAAATTACAGACACATTTAGATATTTAGACATGATCAGTATACACACAAATTGCAAAAGACATGTTTTTACAGTGGTATGCAGCACATCAACAGTTACAGTGGAGAGAACAAACAAGAAAATATTAATTTAAAAATAAAGGTAATTAATAGATTTGTGGTGTACAGCTGAAATTTGGAACATAGGTAGAATACATACATATTACACAGGTACAGAACATATGAAACCAATGTTTTTTTTTTTTTTTTTTTATCAAGACTAGGGTGCACGTGTGGTTTCCCTTGAGATCACTTCTGACAACAAACATTTAATCAATAATGTTCGAATGCAGTTCCAGTCAAGCCAATAATCAGTACTGACAAAATGTTTATGTTTTGATATTTTACATTAGTAACACTTCTAGGAATAAACTATACAGTTTCTCAAATCTAAATGGAGCGTTTAATTATTTTTACACATGGAATCTTATCACCCAGAAGACTGATGTGCTAGACATGTAAAGCTTTTTCTCAGAGTAATCTAGTAAACTTGAATTCTTGTCAAAGGGTAAACTGTGCTAGAATGCACCACCTTCTTCCTCACCTGCATCAGACGTAGGTTAGTAAACAGGATCAAGCATGTGTGTGTTAAAACCTATCAAAAACTGTTTTGCACTCCTGTCAGTTTTCTTGGGGGGGGGGGGGTTAGAAGATCATATTACATGAGTGCAATACATTTCTAAACAATCCTTACAAGTATAATTAAGAGGAGACATGGCCAAATTTGTATCAAATAATACCATATTCTCTCTGTATTTCTGTTAACATTAAACAAGGCTTCCCCTTTAGCCAAATTAAAAACTCCAACACATAATTCACAGTATCCACAAAATCTCCGTTCTGTTTAGTTCTCTAGAAAGCATACAACTTTCAAATTACAGAATATTACTAAAAAGTTTACCAGACAAGGATCATGATTTAATGAAATGTTAGTGGCATAAAAAAATAAATATAAAAAAAAAATGAATGTCCATAAGGCAGAGTGGCTACTTGAGCTATACTAGAATAGTTACGTTCCTTTAACTGTTCTGTACTCGTATCTTGATGCAAGACTGAGACTAGGCAACAATACAAGACTGGAATTTAATGATACCAAGGTTAGCACAGTGTTTATAGAAAGGCTCAGCCTCCAGCAACATTTGGTATGGCTTGCATGCGGAGGTTTAATTAATAAAAAAATAATAAAAAAATAAAATAAAGAAGTGCAGAGTTACTTCGTGGGTACAAACAATACGCTTCATGAGTCCAAGACAGAAAATACAAAGAAATAAACCAATAAAGCAATACAGACAGAGAGAGACTGACACAGACTGGTAATGTACATAGTTATGCCCATAATGAACTACAGAACGGAAAAGCAATCATATAAGCTGGATATACTGCAGTGATGGAGAAGGGTGAAGTTCAGCAAGAAGAACATGAGGTGAAACAGATACTGGTGCCTCAGAAAGAGTGCCAATTTCAGACCATCTGAAAGAAACACTAGCTTGCAGACAAGGCTGTCAGGTCCTGGAATGCATCACCACAGAAGTGGCACTGTAGAGGTCAACAGAGGGGTTCAGCAATGCCAGACAGAGGCTAAAGGAAACATAGGGCAGTGATAAAGCAAAGGACACTGTACAAGAGATTTCTAAAGTGATTAAATGTATTGACATCGAAGAAACTTGCATCATACCACCATACACACAAGCAAAATTAAAATTGTTTTTCCAGAGGGTCTCTACACCCTCATATTTCTAAATATGTCGCTACCAAGATCACACCCTTGGAGGTTAAGAAGACACCTTCTTATCCACTGATGTTACTCAATCTCTCGAAAATCTTTCAGTACTTTTTGATCAAAGATGGAAATCAACAAAATAAACCAACCCGCCAATTCCAGTGTCAACAAAACCATGTTCACACAATGAACTCCTCCTACTGGAAGCACCTGGATGTATTTAATGCACAGTCTTTAAATCAGACCCTTGATGCTTGCCACATGATCTTTTAATAGCCTGTTGTCAAAAAAAATGTTCAGATTACATACTGAAAATGTTGAGGGAAAGAAAGGCTAATTAGGAGTACAAAAACTAAACTTACCTCACTAGCCTCGATGGTACCTACATATTTGAAGAGAATATCATAAATACAATGATGTACATAAATCTGCAAAACAATTAACATGACAAATTAGTAAAGGGGAAAAAAAAACACAAAATGATATTCAGAAATGCACTATGATTAAAAGCTTACACCTTAGATATCCAATACTCACCTCAACTGCTTGTTTCAGCAAATTCATCTGAAGTTCTTGCTTTACTAATGTCTTCTGCAAAGATTTATAAAGCAAATTAGAAACTAACTTGTAACGCAAGTGCTAATAAGAAATATATTTTTTAAAAAGGCTACTAGCAAAACTTACCAAACGAGAATCTCTTAATAAAGTCTGCAGACATTTTGTATAAAGTGCATTAACACAATCCTGTTAAGAAAAATAAATATTAAGAAGAAATAGCACATATATATAGTTATTTGCAAACAACACATAACATATATACTAAAGTTACCTTTTAACCTCGGTTTTATTAACTGTGGTGCTTAACCTGAATATCGTACAGCATTTAAAAACAGCCATTATAATGCAGTACTAAAATAAACACATTAAATTTTTAAGGACATTATTAACAGCTAACTAAAACAAATGAGCACTGAGGACTCTTCTAAAAGGTATGAAGCATACATCTCAACATCTTAGTACAAGATATCTGGACAAGGGCGACAATAATGGGGGCAAAGGCCCAAAAACAGGTACACCTTTTAAATATTGCACTTATAAACTTAGAAAGTTGAGATAACAGGTTTTGCATAGACATGCATTTTCTGAAGGATATGAAGTCTGAAACTCATGTCTGTCATTAGTTACTGACTTCAATCCTCAATGATTTTCCAGAAAACCACAAATTTTATGAGGAACAGATCAAAATTTGAGGCAAAATCTGGACATCTGGAGAAATTCTGGACAGTTGAGAGTTATGGCGTGAAGACTCCCATGCTTGAAAATGGGAATATAGTGTATTCTACAGGGAAACGGTATAGCAAATACATCCACCTGAGGTTCTTAGATGCATCTTGAGAATTACGATGACTCCTCCAGCCAAGCACAGCTGGTGGATGGGTCAAGCAAGTTAAGTGCCCTTCTAACATAATTGGGGCAAAACTCATGAAAGGCATGACAAAGTTTCTCTCAATGTTTTAAATTAAGACCTGGATGCTAATGACAAGTGTAAAGCCCATAAATTGAAGCAATATAACCATCATGAAACAGAAAATACTGTGGCTTCACAGTATTTTCTTTATTTCAGACACAGAATACCCTTGGTCGCAGAATTCTAGATGTGTTGGGAGGCAGTCAAAGTGAGTAATGTTTTGCCTGACAAACTGCATTACAATGAACTAGACTTATAGGATCATAGGAAGTATTGACTCAGAGACCCTTATAACCCTAGCCAAGAGTTGAGACCATGTTTAGACAAGTCAGCACCCAAAGCCCCTGTCCAGCAGAGAGACAGGTGGAATCCCAGGGGTGTATTATATTGTCTGTTTCCCATTCAGTTATCCAGGTTGCGCTTAAAAAGTGTTAATGAGGTATTCTGCTTTATGTGGAATGGGAAAAGGGGGAGCCTCTGGGACACAAATCTGTCCCACCAACAAGTCATATTGATGTCACAGACAGGGTTGAGGTCGGGCGTGTGGGTTACTCGAGCGGTGCTTGACTTGCAGATATGCAGCAGTCCCATCAAGGTGGAGTCTGAAATTGCTTTGTATGCCAGACAGAGGTCACCTCTGAGTAGAGGGACAGGGCTTTTAGCCTATTGATGTATAGTAGATGTTTGAGGCCCTGTATTCTCCTGGTGAGGAACCTCTGTGGTCTCTCCAGCTGCTGCATGTGCTTTGTGAGGTACATGCTGAAGGGGACATTATACTCAATAACTGGCCTTATAAAGGAAGAATACAAGGATGTTATGACCTCTTTGTCCCTGGATGAGATACCCTTACAAATGAGGTGGAGCATGCAGAAAAAGCTTTTCGCACAACAGAAGCAACATGGTGGTCAAAAGTCAGGTTGCTATCAACCTGGGTGCCCAAATCCCTCATGACTGACTATGTGCTTAGGACGTTATTGTTAATGTGATATGCGGGGATGTCACTCTCCCAAAGGGAATGATAATGCACTTTCTGGCATTCAGCTTGAGACCATGTTTCTGGCACCAGTCATTTGTTTGAGTAAGACCCTCTTGGAGGACGTCCACATCACTTGGGGAATTGATGATTGCATTCAGCTTGCAGTTATCTGAAAACCTGGTCAGCTATAACCCACTGGCTTTGGCCTGTACCTCAGAGAAGTATATCCTGAATAACAGAGGCCCCAAGACTGATCCTTGGGTTACGTCACCCGTTTTGGGTCTACTACTTGAGGTGGCTTCCCCAATTTTGATTAGGCGGGTTCCATCTGTGAGCCAGTTTGCTACGCATCTGGTAACATATGGATTGATGCCTAGTTGAGACGGTTTATCTATTATGCCCAAGTGGGGAACTGCTGCAAGGGCCCTAAATGGTATGAAAGGTTGGCTGGAAGAAATGTTTCAAAGATGGCAATAGGAAGGATTGACAACAGCTGCTACCTGATTCTTTAGTGATAACCTACTGTCCAACAACATGCTCAGAGTGCTCACCTGTGATGTAAACTCCAACTTTTTCATAGGTCTGATTATTGAACATATGACCTACTGAGCTTCACAAAACTTTAAAACCCATGCTGTAATAATTTTCTGCTTCCCCTGCACACTATATATATTATCAGTTTGAATGGTCAAAACATTATTTTACTCACAGGTAAGTACTAGGCTAGCCACCCTTATGAGCCATTTTAGGTCTAGCTAATTTCCATTTTTTGCTCAAAATACCATAACCGATTTGATTATACATTAGCATTACCCATCTCATGGTCAGTAATTAAATACTACCACTAATAACAATAACAATTATCATACCATAGGCAATTTGAGGGGACCTATGCATGGGATAAACCTTTAGGAGCTACCTCTATCCAAAAGTAGCACAGGGAGAAGTCCTGGGATAAAGTTTCAATTTTTTACTCTTTATTTTCAATATATGAGGTGTCTTAGCTTTTGAAATATAGATACTACATCTCATTCTGTGAATGTTTCCTCATTTTCTGGTGAATATACTCTAAGCATGATAGTTTTTTTGGATTTCTTTTGTCTCTTTTTTATTATCATTATTATATTTCATGGTTCAATGGTAACCTACAGTTGGTTGTTCATACTGGATGTCACTCTACATGGATGAATATTGTATGTCTATTCATACTTTTTATATTTCTAGTTTCTCCATCATGCTATTGAATACTATGTCTATGAAAATCAGGACTAGTTTTGGATTTACATATTCAAAGTCTCAGAGTCATGTGGAGATATTTTCTATTCATCTTTAACATGTTCAGTTTATTTGCAATTTATACGTCCATATGTTTCTCAATAGTTTATTATTGGTAACAGCTTTGTTTATAGAGCATCTATCAAAGATAATATGTTTTTTTTTCTTCTCATTTAGTATCTTGACACTGTTTGTTTTTTATATCAACTCCTACAAGTGACTACATTAAGCTTCATTAAGCTTTATGTTTTTCATTATATTCTATATTTATGAGTTATTGTAGGTGTCATACTGACTATGTCAGTTTAAGTCATGTTTTGTATGAAGAAACCTTTTAGGCTTTGGTTGTATTTTCATACTCTCAATCATTCATGAATATTCATGATTCATTACTGCCTATTGGTTCCCATTTTGTATATATTACATATGTTTACAGGGCACTTTCTGTTTGTCCTACACTGAAGAAGGCAGTTAATGCCGAAACCGGTCTGTCAATAAAGGATTGAGATATATATTTCACATCTGGGTCTGCTCTTGCTGGTCTATTTTTGTTTTTTGTGCATTTGGTTTGGACCGTGCAATCCCCCGTGCATAGGACTCTGTTTGGTATAAAGTTTCAATTTCCCATCCATAGATCCAAGTTGTGCTTGGAAAAAAAAAAAAAAAAACAGGAAAGAACTTTGTTTTATCTGGATGGGGAGTCTGTGGTATTCTCTGTAAAATATACCTGTCCATCCAAACCATTCTGCTGATGCTGCAGAAGAGGTTTAGATCCTTAGACTTGAGTACTTCTGATGCCATTTGACTTGCTGATGTAAACTAAATCCATCAGCAATGGGCTGGAAAATGCTGACTGTTGACTAAGAGTGATCGGTCATAGTTCACAGAATTTCAATTAGATGAGTACAAGCATTAAAAAAAGCTGGACTTGTCCCCCCACCACAGAATCCACATTACTCCATTCATTTTTCATTTTTTTTCTTTTGATGCACTGTGTTTCTGCAGAATGCAGCATGACAAAAAATATAAATATGTATATACACATACACATTTTGTGTGTGTGTGTGCCTACATCTGATGTTGGCAATTTTCATTCTATCCTCTACTGTTGGGTTTGGATCCGATCCTCTGATCCATCTTGGTTATTACTAAAGCTCGTGATAACCAAAAAGCTCTCAAGCTTCTCCCTTACCCATAATGCACCAACCCCTAACATATCTCAGATCTCGTTTGCTGCTTTTCGCTTAAGAATGTAGTCAGCCATAGCTCTTGAGCTTCAACATTTTGGTCAGATAAGCTAAATTTTTCTTCATATATTATATACCATATATAAAAATATATATTTTTCGCCTTATCTTCTAAATATTTTCTACTTACTGTTTTTTCCCCTTAACCTTCTACTCACTGTACTACTTTAACTGCCATTGTTGGTATCCTTCCCTTACAAGATAGTGTATATCTAATTACCATCGTTGGTAATGCCTTTCCTTTTCCATATATGTGTATATATATATATATATATATATATATATATATATATATATATATATATATATATATATATATATATATATATATATATATATATATATATATATGGGTCCCCTTGAGATGATCAAACTATTAAAATTTTGAACAGTCTGAATGGGGATCTCCATACAGCGTGGAATGGGAACATTTCCCTTTACTGCAATGTAGTGCGACATGGAGTTGATATATTTAAATAGCGGGGGGGGGTGCAGAGGGGCTTGCCCCCCTGCTAGCACTGTTTATTTTATTTTTTACTTATTTTTTTTCACACTGTCGAACATTCAAATATTCAATCATATGGTCTCAGCCATATGAAAGTCGAACATTTGGATGTTCGATTATGTGAAGTAGATCCTTTTGGGTGCTTCAGAGTCTCTGGATCCTACTCTTCAGAGTCCATCTGGCTTGGATCCAAACATGATCCTATCTTCAGACCCAAAACTACCCGAGTGCCACATCTCGGGCATCTTTAGATCCGGAGGACTCTCTGAGCCGAAGCCTCCTTGTTAGATCTGAGGCACTGGGAAAGACTCTGAAGGTCTCAGAGCCGTCTCGGCACCTTGGTGCTTCGGCACTGGACAGCTCGGCTCCAACTTCCTCCACAAGGAGACTGCTTTTGGGGTGGGAGGAAACAATAGTCCAGAAACCTGCCTTCTCAGTGCTGGGGTCTTCTCTTTCCCTGGGCAGTCTGCTTTTGAGGTTGTGAAGAGGGTGTTTTCTGCTCCAAAAGTTAACAGCCTCAACCCCCTCAGATTATCATTCCAGCACCCAGATGTCTCTGCACTTGGATCCTCATCATTCCACTGCACAGGGACAGCCAGCTCAAGACCTCCAGTCTACCCAGCAGGGTCCTATAATCTCTTCTGACACTTCCCCAGAACACCCCACCATGGAGGCCCCTAAGAAGAGAAAGTGCAAGAGGACTCTCCATCTCCACAAGAGTCAGTCACTGCTGATATTAACTTCAATGAGGGTGAAGGGTCCCCACCATCACCTCCACAAGACATCTTACTTGAAAACATCTTTGAGATCCTAAAATGGAGAGATGGTTATATCCCCAGCAACCCTTCACCTGAGGACTCAGTATTTCTGGAGGCCTTTGGAGCTGGCCCCTCTACTTCCTGGGTTACTCCTCCCACTGAAGAGCTCACTGATTTGGTCTCTCAGCAGGCATGGAGGAGCCTGATGCAGTGGAACCAATTCCCAAAAGGCCAGACAGGATTCTAGATCCACCTGTGGGGAAAGAATTTTGGGGAAAAGAGGTGCACGTAAATGCCAAGGTCATGGCAACGGACATCAAAAAGGAACTTGCTGAACAGAGTTCCTCTGCTCATCCCCCTAACAAGGAGTCTAGGGTGATGGAAACATGTGGGAAGCTACCTACACTTCAGCAACATTTATCCTTGGGTCGCTGAACTATTTGACTCATTTTACTTGGATGCAAAGGGATCCGATCAAAGAACTTTTCAACTTTCCTTTCAGGAACCATTTCTGCTGATGTCCACTCCTGTGGTTTCTCATAAGGCTACCCTCCAATCTTGAATTCATCCATGAGCTTCATTTCGCATGCAGCCAAAGACACCTCAAGAGCAGCGGGTTCAGGCATATCTATTAGGAGGCATGTAATTTTGTGGAGCCCTTCAAGTCTTTGTTCATCAATACACCCTTTGGCAGCACTTCCTTGTTTGGCCCCAAAGTAAAGGGCACATTATCCAAGTGTGAGAAGGATAGAAAGACCTTCTCTGCAGTGGGTGAACATTTTTTGAGCCTTCAAAAATCCTCTTCTAGAAATCAACAAGGTGGTCAAAAGATGTGGTTCAGGAGGTCCCAGGGTCCTTTCCAGGACACATGTGGAGAAAGTTCCCCGAGGGGCAGAGGGGGGAACTCTAATGGTCAACACTGTTGCCCCCACAGAAGAGGAGGCCCACAAAATCAGGGGTCCATAGACTATCTCTGACAGACTCCATCAGTGCTCCTGAAAGGAGGCCTGACTGTCCACCTCTGGAGGCAATCGGGGGTCAACCATCTCTGCACCAAAGAACCTGGCTAGACATAATTCTCTGCACCCACGTATATTTTATTATTTCCAGAGATTACATTATACCCTTTTCCCCTCCAGCCCCAAGTCTACAAAAGATTCCCAACATTCCACCCTGTCAGAGGAATGCAGCAGCAATACAAATATGAATGCTGCTAGAAATAGTCATCCAAGAGGTCCCACCAGATCAGATACAATCTGGAACTTACTCAAGATTCCTTTTAGTGCCAAAGAAAACAGGGGACTATAGACCAATTTTGGATCTCAGATACTTGAACAAGTCAGTCTGACACTAAATTTTGGATGGTCACAGTTCAGTGCATTCTCTCTTCTCTGGACAAGAACAACTGGATGTGCTCAACAGACCTTCAGGATGCAAACTATCACATGAAGAAGGGCAAACAATCCAGAAGGTATTTACACTTCTGGCTGGCAGGCAGTCATTACAGTTCAGAGCTTTGTCCTTTGGCCTCACCACAGCTCCCAGGATGTTTACCAAATGTATGGCAATAGTGGCAGCTCACTTGACACTGCAAGGATTCCGGGTGTTTCCATATCTAGACAACTGGCAAATTACCACCCCGACCAGACATCTGTTAATAAGGGCAATAAATCATTTACTCCAGATTTGGTCTCATCTGTGGATAACCATAAATTATGACAAGTCTCACCTACAGCCAACTCGAAACTTGGAATTCATTAGAGGGGTTTTCAACACAAAGTTAGTGACAGCCTGTACTCTTGAGAGAGGAAGCTATCAGATTACAGACCAAGAAATTTGCAGTACCAAAATGTCAGCCCGCTTGGTTCTCCAAGCTCTAGCATCAATGTCAGCAGCAAAAACCCTAGTACCTCTAGCCAGATTTCATATAAGGATTCTTCAACGGATGTTATCAACACAGTGATCTATTTTTTTATCAGTGCATGTCAGCACAAACAAGGGTCACTCAGGCATGCAAGAAGGCTCTGTCAGGTGGTGGACTCAATCAGATCAGGTTTTACGAGGCCGTCCATATCTTTTCCCTTAGCCAAAGATCATAGTGACCGTGCACATTTCCCAACTGGAGTTGGTGGGCACTTCCTGGGGAGAGCAGTCCAAGGCACTTGGTCCCCTAAAAAGGCCAACATGCACATAAATGTCCTAGAGAGAAGAGCAGTGCTCTTACCATGACAGGCCCTCCAGAATGCTCTTCCTTTAGGGATGACTGCTATTCAAACAGACAATGTCCGTAGTTTGGTACAGAAACAAACAAGGAGGGACCAAATCATAACCCTTGTGTCGAGAAGGACTCAGTGTGTGGCAATGGGTGATCTCATCCAACTGGCATCTCACAGTAAAGCCCACTTTGGGAAGTCCAACGTGATAGCAGATAAATTGAGCAGGTACATTCTTCTACCTCACAAGCTGTCTTGCAGTAAGAATAACAGAAATGATCTTTCATCAATGTGGTCAGCCTTGCTGCAATCTTTTTGTTTCTTCCCTAAACAAATGCAGCAGCTACTCTGCCCTAATCCCCCCACAGGGGGAATCACAGATGGATGCTCTACTTCATGATTGGCCTCCCAGCCTGCTTTATGCCTACCCATCAATTCCATTAACTCCGAAATTTCTGCAGAAAGATGCGAGGTTGAAGAGCAAAATCATCCTCTTTGCACCTTACTGGCCTCGACAGGTTTGGTTCCCCATGGCCTCATCTACTTTAACAACTTTGGATTCTGTATCCAATACCAGACCTCCTGTCTCACCCAACAAGGCACAACTTGCCTAGACATCTCAGACCTTAAGCTTACATTTACATTACAGTTTTTTCCATTTCTATTAATAGCCAAACAACCAATGCTCTCTTCCACTGTCCATCATGTCCTTTTATCTACCCATAAACCTTCGATACGAAAACTCTATACAAGTAAGTGGAAAAGATGTGTTTATTGAGCACAACAAAATCATATTGATCCATTTTCAGCACCGATACATAACATACTTAAATTTTTAGCTTTATTCTTTAAAGAAGGAGTGAGCCCCTCTACCATTAAGGTTCAATTAGCAGCAATATCTTTCTTCCCAAGGGGGTATCAGAGTCCCAATATCAATCAGTCCATTAATATGCCAGTATTCTTTCCCAAATTTGCAAACAAAGGTGAATATACATTGGATTTATTGAAAGTTCACAATTATGTTTCTATCTACATAAGACAAAAGATATCAGAAAGACAGACCTATTGCTTGTTTCCTTTTCAGATCTGAAAATGGGTAAACCAGTAGCAAAAGTAACTTTAGCCAGATGGCTGGCTGACTATTTCATTTGTTTATGACAAACTGGGTCTTACCTTAACTAAACCTTTACGAGCCCATTCAACTAGGTTCATAGCAACTTCTTCAAGCTTTCTATCCATGCAGCAGCAACTTGGGCAAGTCCTCATACATTTATCATTCATTATATACTAGATCTGGCCTCAAGGGGTACAGCATATTTTGGTTCTACAGTGCTCAGTAATATCCTTTCTTAGAGTCCACCCAGGGTTTTAGGCAGCTGGGAACTCTGTCCCAACAGTTGAGCATAGAATGAAAATTGGCAACATCAAATAAAAGTTATGTACTTACCATAACTTTCTGTCTGTGTTGTCCATTTTCATTCTTTCTCAACTACTCGCCCAACAACCCCCATCCTTTGTTTTTACAAACTTCTGGAGGAATGAGATACAAGGACACCACTGTCGTTTTGACTGAGCTCTTGATATGGTTTCCTCTATAGAATACATACATTTTTAAGTATCACTTTAAAGACTCAAAAAACTCCAGCTATTCTCTGTCTCATATTGTCTACTAAGAGGCAATCTCTGCATGACTTACAAAGCCGTGTCTGACCCAACTCTATTAGAAATGCTACATCTAAAGAAATCCCAATCCCTCCACACCACATGCTCCAGAGACCTCAACCTCATTACCACAATCAACAGAACATGCTGGAGGGACAGATTCATAACCCAGAGACAGCCCATGCTCTGGAACAGACTTCCCATACAGGTCAAGCACAGCACCTCACTGGCCCTCTTCAAGAGAGATCTTGATGACTGGATGGTAAAGAGAAAGTTCACCCCGGGATCACTCCAGTGGCTTTACTTGATAGAGGCAATGGGAACGAACATCGGGCGGCACGACACCAGGGCACTTCTATGGGCTAGGCTTGTAAAGGCTCAAGGACCATTAGCCTAGAACACACCTATGAACCTATGTATGTTAACAGATACTTAAATCAGCAAACAAAATCTGAGGTATGTTAGGGGATGGTGCATTATGGGTAAGGGAGAATCGCGATTTTGGCTACCACGAGTTTTATTAATGGCAGACTCGGATCCAAAGATCAGATCTGAACCCAACAGTTAAACAAGTATGAAAACGGACAACACAGAAGGAACGTATACATTTTAGACACCATGTGCAAAAATGGGAAAAAAACAGTTGTGGATGGACACACACACAATTTCTGAAGGAGGGTAATGACTGACATCTGAAATTAACTGGAAACTAACAGGAACCTTAACCTTGGAAAGCAATGTGTAATGTGTTGTCACAATTCTTGCATTCTGGATATTTATTTTTGGCATTGGGTTTCTTGATCTGATGTTCCCACCACAGTAAATTAAGTGGAAAAGGTGTGGAGTAATGAAGACCTGTCACATGTATGATCTTAGCTATTCTGCCAGAGTTGCACTCATTAATGCTAAGCTACTTTAAAATGAATTCCAAGAAACCCTCTGCTGTAACAAGTTCCAAACTAAGCTCCTGAAAAGAGAATTAGACTGATATCATTGCTGCAGCAGTGATGTGCAAACCCCTCTCTCTGATAACATCTGCAAGAAAAGACATGTATACTGACGACAACAAATTGATAAAAGGTAAGCCTGCAGAGCACAGCACAGTGTGCAGTTTTTAGAAACGTTTAGAGAAAGACAAATGACTAACTGCCTTGCAAAAGATGCAAACCAGCACATGACCATTGGAGAAAGACCTCAATGGGATCAGTGGCACTTTATTAGAATACATAGTCCACAATATTCACAGCAGATCCGAGGTCAAAAAGGATTAAGACATAATATGATAATTTTCTGTCACCAGGAAGTCATGGTAAACCTTTAATAGTACAGTGTCAGTGCTATTATCAAGATTTAAATCCAGAATGATAAGGATCTAAGACTGCATTGAGCCAACTCTGTGGCACAGTGGTAAAAGACTCTCAAGTACACCACAGGTAACTCAAATTCAATTAACCACTCAGGGTTCTGTAGCAGTTGGCTGAGGCGAATGGGAGGGAACAGCCAATACCAGCACATCCGTTCTGGTGGAAGGAAGGTGGCTCTGGCTTGCTGCACCGGTGATACTTATGAGAGTTCTGAGCCAGACAAGGCTACACTTCCATTAGTACCTTTAAAGTATGCAACTGAAGGGAAATCAGATGTGAAGCCATGCTTTCCCTTGGTAGAAAGTGACTGTGGTCTCACAGGAAGAAGTAACTGAGTGTGGACTATGTAAAGATACAGGAGTCACTGGGCAAGCTCATGGGAGAAAGCAAATAAGTATCTAAAGCTACATGTGAAAAAAAGACTTAACTAGCTTAATTTCTACATTAACCAATAAATGAAAGATTTGAGTTGGGGAAGTAGTTCTCAAGATTATAAGGATCTAAAGAAAGTTTCTTAAACATGAAGGTTATAACAGACTCTAAAAATGACAATGGGAACTCCCCCTGTCCTTAAAGAAGATTATGCAATAAAGAAACAACAGGGCCCATAAGTTATAAGCAACATAATACCAGCCGGGTAGGACCAGGAGCTAGCTAGTAACAGCCAGGATGAATGAACAGTTAAGATTACTTCAATGTTGTTGTGTCTTTTGGCTTTTCCTGGTTAGGGGTCGCCACAGCGGAACTCTGGTCCGCTAATGATTGGTAGTTCATAGGTTCATACTAGGCTATCTGCCCTGGGGCAATTATAAGCCTAGCCCGATTCTGTATGGCTTACGCCACCCCTTGATTTGAGTATACTGTGCCCTTTTTAAGGTTTAGTTTACTGTGCCTCTTTCTAATAGTGACACGGGAGTAATCCCTGGGACAAACCTACGATCCCCCATCCACTTATCGAGATTCTTCTTGAAGAGATTCAGTGAGGTGCTCTGCCTCACATGAACTGGAATTCTATTCCAGAGTGAAGGGGGCCTCTGGGTTATGAACCTGTCCCTCAGCAAGTTCTATTTATTTCTGTGCTGAGGTTCAAGTCCCTCGAGCGTGTGGCTCTAAGGGATTTAGATTTACTGAGGTGGAGCATGTCCATTAATTCTGGATTTGACATAGCTTTGTATGTCAGGCATAGATCGCCTCGAAGTAGGCGGTATGCAACTGAGTAGAGCTGGAGTTTTTTTTAACCGAGCAGCATATGGCATCTGTTTGAGACCCTTGATCCTCTTGGTGAGATACTTTTGGGGTCTTTCTAATTGCTGCAGGTGTCGGGTAAGGTACATCCCAAAAGGGCATTGTATTCTATGATGGGCCTGATGAGGGATGAATAAAGGGGCACGATTACCTCTCTTGATCTAGATGTGAAACCCTTCGTGATGAGGTGGGCTATGTAGAAGGTCTTTCTAACCACTTTGGCGATGTGGTTTTCAAAGGAGAGATTGCTATCAACTTGGGTCCCCAGGTCCCTAATAACTTTCTCTGTACTTAATGGGTTTCCGCCTATGTGGTAATTTGTGGGCACATTGTTTTTGCCAAAGGGTATGACTATACATTTTTTGGCATTTAGCTTTAAACCATGGCACTGGCACCAGTTATCTGTCTCTGTGAGACCTTTTTGAAGGATGTTTGTGTCAGCTGGAGAGTTGATTATGGCGCCCAGTTTGCAGTCGTCTGCGAACTTGGTGAGCCATAGTCCTCCCACGTTTGCCTTCACCTCGGAAAAGTATATACCGAACAAGAGTGGTCCCAGGACAGAACCCTGTGGGACACCACTTGTGACCGGTTTCGAGTCTGACATGGCTCCAGCAACTCTCACTCTGTGGGTTCTGTCTTTGAGCCAGTTTGCGACCCATCTTGTGACATAGGGGTTTATATTTAAGCTGGATAGCTTATCTATGATGCCCGAGTGGGGTATTGTGTCAAATGCCTTTGCAAGGTCCAGATAGGCTGTGTGGACTACCTTCCCTTCATCTATGGCTTTGGTGACTGTTTCAAAGAAGTCAACCAGGTTCAAAAGGCAGGATCTGCCCTTGACAAAGCCGAACTGGGTAGGATCTAGTGTCTGTAGGTCCCCAATGTCTTTGTTTATGAGCTCCATGATAATCCTCTCCATAGCCTTGCAAACTAAGCTAGTCAGGCTTATGGGGCAATAGTTTCCAGGGTCTGTAGAGGCTCCACTTTTGTGGAGTGGGACCACTGTTGCTGTACACCATTCTGTGGGCACATATCCTGTAGTGAGGCTGAGATTGTACAGCTGTTTTATTTGAGGGATTAGTTCCTCTTGTAGTTCATGTAGGACGCAGTTGATTTTTACGTGCCGAGTTATCAGCTCTGATGCACAGCCTTCAACGAAGGTACATCCATTCACACCTGTCTCTATGCAGAAGACGCTCTAGCTGAGAATCGAACCGGACAGCGTCTTACTGTGAGGCGACAACGCTCTTTTCTAAATCAGCATAAGGATCAGAATGTGCCCTACTCAAATCATAAGCAACCCCTATGGAAACACCTAGGAAGGTACCATCTGAGCAGCGAAATGCTCCAGATTGTGCAGAACGCTCTGCATTTGTGATCGATTTGACCCATTGTTCTGCACTGAACAGTGGTGGCTCCTCTTTGAGACTTCTGACTGGTTCATATACTGCAATTACAGCCAATCATCATTGTGGTATACAAGCCAATCAAGTAACTACTATTGAAGCAAAGGGAGCCCCATCAGGAGGCATAAAATGCAGCCTGAGCCAATCACTTGACGCTACCAGTTTTCATAGCACTGCAATACTGTCAAGCTGAGGAGGATTCATTTGAATGTTAATTCGCTCTGACCACAGATAAGATGCAAGGACACCGGCAGGCATACGCTAAGTACACTACAGCATACCTGTGCTCACCAAGGGGTAACAAACAAATACAGTTTAAAAAAAAAGTTTTAAGCATTAATGTTCTTTTTAACTTTCACATCCCCCACATACATTGCTCAGTGCTAAATGCTACTGGCAAAAAGGAACAGTAGTGAGCACTTTTTTTTTCTTTTGTTTTTAGGGAAAAAAAAAAAAATACTTAGCCAGCCCTGTTCACGCTTCTTTTATTTATAACCTATTCTTGCTGCCTGTGGAGACAGGGGATGTCTCATTACAGAAAGGAGAGCGGCCCAATTTTAATTGCAAGATGTAGGCAGGCAGCAGGCAAAAAGTGTTGCAATGTCACGGAACTACAGGAGACTGTGGATAACAACTGTATGTGGTAGGGTGTGATACAGATAGTTTGAAAATTTAATGCTGTCTGCAGACTGAATCTGTACTGGTGGACTGTGAGATACCATTAAATACAACTACAGTTGATATATCCACTCTCTTGTTTTGTGCTTATGAATATTTCATTGCTGAATTGCTGGTTCTGGTCCTAATGCAATCGCATCTATTTCAACTAAATGAAACGCCAGTAATCTTTTTACTTAGCTGTGAATGGGATCTTAAGTTTATTAGATCTAGTTTATGTGTTGATGTTTCTGCTGCTCTGCCTGCTACCCTTGTGGTACTCTTGTTGCAGGTGGTAGTCAAGAAGAGAATGATTTTAATTTATTTGTTTATTTTACTTTTATTTCATTTATTTATGTATTCAGTTTTGCAGGAAGACAGTGTAGAATTGGGAAATGGCAATTTTTTTGTAACATTCAGTTAACACTTATGGCTCATAATAGCATCCAGAGATGTTTTGGGACAGGCGTCCTTAACTAAATGACTTAATTACCAATACACAGTATTAGAAATAGCAAGATATAAGTAATAAAATTAGACTGAGATTGTGGGTATGGAATTCCCTACAGTTAAAATAGTCACTGTTAGACACTTACAGTTCATATTTTCATTTGTACATTTACATTTTTAAAACTGGGAGAGCTATACTTTATTAAAGGACATGGCATGAAACCCAGCTGGAAATAGAATAATGTACTATCAATGCTCACTTTTAGTACACTATGCTGGATATATTGCTATTCGTTTTCTAACAATTATGAAATGTGTAATATTTCCATTTGTATTAATATTACCATAACTAAGTGCCTTGTAAATTACTGCATCAGGTGAAACAGCAGATGTTGAATAAAACTGTTATTTATATATTTACTTTAAGTTCTGTGTATTGAGAAATATTTACATTGCTAATTAAGCATGTTTTCTTTATGCTTATTAAAAAAATAGCTCCTTTTCATATTTCTGTAAATATTTCAAACAAGCATTCACAAAGGAATTCTTTATTATGTGAAAGCTCATGTCTAGCTAACAAAGGTATTGTGATAAATTGAGAATGTACAGTTCCAAGAAATGACTTTTTTTTGCAATACTTTAAAGACAAATATAATTCTGGGTTTGTGTGCCTTAAGATATTGACATTTGTGAGTCTTCTGTTTTTAACTTGATTTTTCAGAAACTGCTCTTGAATGTAAGGATGAGTGCAGGCTGTTAGAGGTGCAAGATTCCAGAGCTCAGAGGTGCTAATGAGTAAAGGAACAGAGACAAACAGACCCCAAAGATAAATACCTCTTAACTGTCCTTGATTTTTCAGGGGACTCCTTGATTTTGACTCAAATTTTAGCCCTGTCCTTCTTAATCCTTCCTAAAACTGGTGACTTTTGGAGAGAAGGCAGTGAATTACATCTGTTAAATAATGACAGTAATGAGAGTTACAGACATCTCTGACCTCAAGATACGCATTTTAATTCGCATTCTCTCATTCTGGCAATGTCGCAAGTTAATAGTATTAATATTTTAAAAGGTGCCCTGAATTATTTCTTGATTTGCCATCGATTCTGTTTAAATCTGTACTGGTTTGGTCGAGAGATGTGCAAAGATATGCTGTAAATGAAACAGCATTCTTCAAATTTGCCTGTATGCAAGTATTTGTGAAACACAAAGCGAAACCACTACAAACCAAAGTAAAGACGTGGCAACCTGCTGAAAGTTACAATCCTTTATTACATGAAGCGCTTTCCGTTCGGTACAAATCCTCGAACTTCATCAGATATGTATGTAAGTATGCCATATGTCTATGTGCATATAATGACAGACGTGACTGGTCAGGGATAGTGTCCATATGTGTGTGTGTATACGAAAGAAATCAATGACCTTGCTACATGCCTAGTTTGTTGGGGTAATGGGAAATAGATATAGAGAGAGAGAGTGTGCGTGTGTGTGTGTGTGTGTGTGTGTGTGTGCGTGTGTGTGAAGAAGTGGAGGGGGTTGGAAAAACAGGTACCGAAGAGCATTTTTTTTTTTTTTTTTTTTTTTTTAATAGTTGCACTTGAACACTGTTATGCAGCGATTATTTGCTTACTGACACAACCAGAATACACTCCAAACCAGGAAAATTAAAAAACAAACCAAAAGACAAGTTGCATGACGATGGAGCCTCTTTATTAAAAACACACTTTAGCACTTTCGTCAATGGAATAAATTACTTCAGAATGAAAAACAATCGCACTACATTCTTTACTTATATGATAAAATAAGAAAGTCACATGTTTTCCTTCAACCCAGCCTGTCTTAAAAACAAAGTACATATATTATTTCTAAACATACAAGAGACACAATATAGTTGAATTGAAATACTCTGAACAGAAAATATTTTAAAAAGCAAATTCAGCTTTCATCTTTAAAACACAACTGATAGAAATCACATCATTGAGCCCTGGGGGTACACTGGCATTGTATTTTATTTGCCACTTTAGTTCTTTATACTGAAAAAATAAATCTAAGTGTCCCCCTCTTGGACACATTCCAACTTTTTCCATAGCCATCTATTTAAAATAATGTTCTGGGTGGTTTTGACATGTTTTATAAGTGCATTTGTTTTCATCTAGCCTTGAAATGTTACACAGGTGTTGGTAAATTCGCTTTCTAAATGCCACCTTGATGTTTCCAATATAGAACATTCAACATACTTGACAAACTGCCATGTAAACCACCCTTGAAGTAAAACAATTAGACAACTTAGACTTATTTTTGCAGTATAAAGAACTAAAGTGGCAAATAAAATACAATGCCAGTGTACCCACATGGCTCAATGATGTGATTTCTATCAGTTGTGTTTTAAAGATGACAGCTGAACTTGCTTTTTAAATATTTTCTGTTCAAAGTATTTAAATTCTACTATATTGTGTGACTTTTATTGTATGTTTAGAAATAATATATGTACTGTGTTTTTAAGACAGGCTGGGTTGAAGCAGATAGATCAACTGAAAACATGTGACTTTCTTATTTTATCATATAAGTAGAGAATGTAGTACAATTTCTTCATTCTGCAGAAGTCATTTATACCACTGATGAAAGCGCTAAAGTGCGTTTTAATAAAGATGATCCATCGTCCTGCAGCTTGTCTTTTGGTTCGCATTTTAATTTACTGACACTTGTTTCTCATTGAATTCTACAAATGTTCAGTATTCACTAACGTAACACTTCTGGGAGAAAGCCCACTTCAACCAGGTCCCATGGAAATGGTGCATTTTCGTACAGTGCAAAAATAGGGTGTTCCACATTTTGACTGTTTGCCACACATTGCTAGGGTCTGTGTTCCACATTGGCCTTTTATGAGGTTGAGCCGTATGGGTGCCATTCTTAATTAAGACAACCTTAAAGGCAAAGAAATATGGAAAAGACTTGCTTTCTGAAGCTGAAACCCACTTGCAGATTACCAAGTACCTCAAACAAACAGCTTGCCCACAATCCAAAAATAGTATTTCTGGATGCACATATGCAGCAGAAATCTCATAAGACAAGAATTTTGTCTTTTTGCTAAATATTTTTGATTGGTAGACTGAAACATGATTTGCCAGTCTAAACCTGTCCAATAAAAGGCACCTTTTTCCCTACAATATCCTTATTCTTTCACACCTGTGGAGACAGGCTGCACACTTAATGGTGCTTGCTGATACACAGTACATATGAGGGCCCAATCATAAGCTTTTCACCAACAGTGGGATCTGAAAGTTAATGATCTAACAAGGGTATCTGATAACACCTGGATACATTTCAGAAATCCATGAACTGGCTAAGCTTAATATCAAACTTAATCAGCAGCATCAGCATCCTCATGCTAAAATAGATCAGATAGTGGTCAAAGCATGCAACCACCTTCATTTCCAACATACAACTGAGCACACCCAACAGGTAAAACAAGTTCAGACAGTATCACTTAATACTAATGATACAGGCGCATTATCGAATCAAGATAAAGCTCTACACAATGTGATGAAATTTCACTTCACGTTCAACATGCCCATCATTAATTCAGAAGTTGAAGTTACCCATGAATCATTAGCTAGGGGGAATAATGACTTAGTCAATGAGGAAATGTGTGAACTCACCAACACTCTCAGATTATCTGAGAGGAGAGGGCTTTAACTTGTTTCTGTTCCTCTAACACATTCAAATGAGCTGGAAGGTCCTCTGCAAATCTGAGTCAAGATACAGGATACTAAGAAAGCACAGATGAGCATTTTACTTGTTATGAAACAAACAAATCTTGAAGTTTCAAAACTGTGAGATGCCGCATTGGTTTAGCGGTAGCGTTATTACCTCACAGCAAGAGGTTCTCCCGTTCGATTCTCGGCTTGGCTTGGGAGGGCCTTCTGTGTGGAGTCTGCATGTCCTTCCCACGATTGGGCAGTGTTCGAAAGACATGCGTGCGTAAAATTGACGTGCCTTCATTGAAGGTTCAACGTCGAGCTGGCACCTCGGTGTTTCGTAAAAATCTACTGCCAATCATTAGCGGACCGGAGTTCCGCTGTGGCGGCCCCTTACCGGGAAAAGCCGAAAGACAAACAACAACAACAGTGCTAAACAACGCAATGAAAAGTAATTTACAAATACATTTTCTTGTTACATTGTGAAGTCTAATTATGGGAAATGAATGGTTCAAAAAGGCAAGATGAGTCAAAGACCATTCTCTTAAAACTGACTGATAAATAATAGGTTCATAGGTTGGTACTAGGCTATCAGCCCTAGGGCCTATACAAGCCTAGCCATAACAATTCCCTGGCTATTTCTTCCCACACTATTTACTTCCCTGGACCCCTGTCTAGCAGGGCGACTGACGTGATCCCCGGGGTGAATTTCCTTTCTCCCATCCAATCGTCAAGGTTCCTTTTGAAGAGGACCAAAGAGGCACTCTGCTTGACATGTATGGGCAATCTATTCCAGAGTCTGGGAGTCTCTGGGTCAGGAACCTATCCCTCCAGCATGTTTTGTTTATTGTGATGACAAGGTTTAGATCCCTGGAGTGTGTGGCTCTGAGGGATTGGGATTTCTTTAAGTGTAGCATGTCCAACAGCTCTGGGTTTGACATGGCCTTGTATGTTAAGCAAAGATCGCCTCTGAGTAGACGATATGCGACAGAGTATAGCTGGAGTTTTTTAAGGCGGTCAGCGTAGGGCATCTGCTTTAGGCCTGTGATTCTTTTAGTGAGGTATTTCTGTGGCCTTTCCAGTTGTTGCAGATGTCTTGAGAGGTACATACCAAACGGGGCATTGTATTCTATAATGGGTCTAATGAGGGATGAGTACAGTGGGACAATGACCTCCTTTTTTCTGGATGAAAAGCCCTTAGTGATGATAAATAATAGGTTCATAGGTTGGTACTAGGCTATCAGCCCTAGGGCCTATACAAGCCTAGCCATAACAATTCCCTGGCTATTTCTTCCCACACTATTTACTTCCCTGGACCCCTGTCTAGCAGGGCGACTGACGTGATCCCCGGGGTGAATTTCCTTTCTCCCATCCAATCGTCAAGGTTCCTTTTGAAGAGGACCAAAGAGGCACTCTGCTTGACATGTATGGGCAATCTATTCCAGAGTCTGGGGAGTCTCTGGGTCAGGAACCTATCCCTCCAGCATGTTTTGTTTATTGTGATGACAAGGTTTAGATCCCTGGAGTGTGTGGCTCTGAGGGATTGGGATTTCTTTAAGTGTAGCATGTCCAACAGCTCTGGGTTTGACATGGCCTTGTATGTTAAGCAAAGATCGCCTCTGAGTAGGCGATATGCGACAGAGTATAGCTGGAGTTTTTTAAGGCGGTCAGCGTAGGGCATCTGCTTTAGGCCTGTGATTCTTTTAGTGAGGTATTTCTGTGGCCTTTCCAGTTGTTGCAGATGTCTTGAGAGGTACATACCAAACGGGGCATTGTATTCTATAATGGGTCTAATGAGGGATGAGTACAGTGGGACAATGACCTCCTTTTTTCTGGATGAAAAGCCCTTAGTGATGAGGTGTGCCACATAGAAGGATTTCCTGACTGTTGTGGCGATGTGGTTATCGAAGGTGAGACCACTGTCCACCTGTGTCCCTAAGTCTGTTATCAAACTTTTGGTGTTTAGTGTACTGCCACCTATATGGTAATTCACGGATAATGTCTTTTCCCAAAGGGGATAACTATACATTTCTTGGCATTGAGCTTGAGCCCATGGCTCTGGCACCAAGCATCTGTTTCTGTAAGGCCCTTTTGTAGAGTATCCACATCATTTGGGGATTCAATAATGGCTCCCAGTTTGCAGTCAACTGCAAACTTTGTTATCCAGAGTCCCTTAGTGTTGGCCTGTACTTCAGAGAAGTAGATGCCAAACAAGAGCGGTCCCAGGACTGAACCCTGAGGTACTCCACTTGTTACTTGTCTGGAGCTGGATTTGGAGTCGGCTACTTTTACAGTGTGGGTTCTATCAGTAAGCCAACTAGCAACCCATTGGGTGACATAGGGATTAATGCCCAGCTTAGTAAGTTTATCTATGATTCCAGAGTGGGGGATGGTGTCAAAGGCCTTGGCAAGGTCTAGATAGGCTGTGTGGACCATCTTACCCTTGTCCATGGCTCTGGAGACTGATTCGAAGAAGTCAATCAAGTTCAGGAGACAAGATCGGCCCTTCACGAACCCAAACTGGGTGGGGTCCAGTGTTTGAAGGTTGCCAATGTCTTTGTTTATAAGTTCCATGATAATACGCTCCATGGCCTTGCAGATAAGGCTTGTTAGACTGATGGGACGGTAGTTTCCAGGATCCAAGGTGGATCCCCCCTTGTGGAGTGGGATAACTGTAGCTGTGCGCCACTCAGTGGGCACGAAACCTGAGGTGAGGCTATGATTATTATTTAATGTTAAACTGAAATTTTTAATTTTCTAACCTGCTACTTTTCGCCAATAGGTTCATAGGTAGGCACTAGGCTATTGGTCCTAGGGCCTATATAAGCCTAGCCAAAGGTACCCTGGCTTTCGCCACCCAAGAAAATTATTTTCCTGTGCCACCGTCGAGCAGAGCCACAGAAGTGATCCCCGGGGTGAATTATCCATCTCCCATCCAATCATTAAAATTTTTCTTGAAGAGTGCTAATGAGGAACTTTGCTTGATATAGATAGGTAGTTTGTTCCAGAGAATGGGAAGTCTTTGGGACAGGAATCTATCCCTCCAGCATGTTCTGTTTATTGTGGTGACAAGGTTTAGGTCCCTAAAGCGTGTAGCTCGTAGGGATTGGGATTTCTTTAAGTGGAGCATGTCTAAAAGCTCTGGGTTGGACATAGCTTTGCGAGTTAGGCAGAGATCGCCTCTGAGTAGGCGATATGCAACGGAGTAAAGCTGCAGTTTTTTTGAGATTGTCTGCATAGGGCATCTGTTTGAGGCTGGTAATCCTCTTTGTGAGGTATTTCTGCGGCCTTTCCAGTTGTTGTAGATGTCTTGTGAGGTACAGACCAAAAGGGGCATTGTACTCTACAATGGGTCTAATGAGTGACGAGTAGAGGGGAACAATGACCTCTTTTTTCCTGGATGAGAAACCTTTTGTGATGAGGTGTGCCATGTAGAAGGATTTCCTGACTACTGTGGAGATGTGATTATCAAAGGAGAGACTACTGTCCACCTGTGTCCCAAGGTCTCATCACACTTTCGGTGTTAAGTAGACTACCACCTATGTGGTAGTTCTTGGGTACTGAGTTTTTACCAAAAGGGATGACAATGCACTTTTTGGCACTGAGCTTGAGGCCATGGCTTTGACACCAGGCATCTGTCTCAGCGAGGCCCTTTTGTAGGATGTCCACATCTTTTGGAGTTTTAATTATGGCTCCTAGTTTACAGTCATCTGCAAACTTAGTTAGCCAAAGACCTTCTGTGTTGGCCTGTACTTCAGAGAAGTAGATACCAAACAGAAGGGGACCCAGGACGGAGCCCTGTGGTACTCCACTTGTCACTGGTCTGAAGTTGGATTTGGAGTCTGCTACTTTCACAGTGTGGGTTCTTGTCAGTGAGCCAGTTGGCAACCCATCTTGTGACATAGGGATTTATACCTAGTTTAGTGAGTTTATCTATAATTCCAGAGTGGGGGATGGTGTTGAAAGTCTTGGCGAGATCTAGATAGGCTATGTGAACCATCTTACCCTCATCTACAGCTTTGGTGACTGCTTCGAAGAAGTCTATCAGGTTTAGGAGACATGATCTGCCTTTTACAAACCCGAACTGGGTGGGGTCTTGAGTTTGGAGACTACCAATGTCACTGTTTATAAGTTCCATGATGACACGTGCCATAGCCTTGCAGACCAGGCTCGTTAGGCTAATGGGGCGGTAATTTCTGGGGTCTGTGGTGGCTCCCCCTTTGTGGAGTGGGATAACTGTTGCTGTGCACCATTCAGTGGGCACATAGCCTGAGGTGAGGCTATGATTGAAAATGGTACTTAGGTGGGGTGCCAGTTCGTTCTGTAGTTCATGTAGAACACAGCCTGGGATGTCGTCAGGTCCCATGGATGCTGTGTTCTTGGCTTTGGACAGTGTGTTTTTTACCTGTGCAGCTGTGATTACAGGAACTTTGCATTCCTCTGGTATAGAGACGGGCCTTTTAGGGGATGACAGGGGGGTAAAGCTGGCACTGAACCTATCTGTCAGGATGTTGGCAATATCAGTTGGTTCTGTATATTTAGTGCCATTGTGCTGTAACTCAGAGCAGATCTGAGTGTTGCCATTGAGATTCTTGACATAGCTACAGAATGCTTTGTGGTTGTCTTTAGAGTCAGTGGCGATTTTGTTTTCATAACTAGCTTTGGAGGATTTTATGAGGGATCTCAGCTTCTTACGGAGGCTGACCAGGGAGTTTCTCCAATCATGGGATTTTACTCTTTTTTGCAATAGTTTCTTTCTTCTGTTGTAGAGTTTGTTTATGGCAGGGGACCACCAGATTGGCTTCCTTTTTTTGGAGGATAGCATCTTGGTTCTGTTAGGGATTGCACGATCCATGCACTCGTGTAAGTGCTTATAAAGTGCATTTGTGTATGATTCAGCAGTCATACCGCTATTGTCCGTCAGCATGGGTGTCGTGAAGTTTGCCACTTCTGTCTTAAGAAGCGTGAAGTTGGCTTTGGAGAAATATTTTTACTGTGGTTTCCCTAATGGGGGGGGGGTGAGGGAGGGATGTGGATGTCTAGGGCGATTAGCTTGTGGTCAGATCTGACCAACAAGGAATTGACCTCTGGTGTGGAGCACCGGTTGCCCATGTTGGTAATTACCAGGTCTAGGATATTGCTGCCCCTGGTGGGGATGTGGATAAGTTGATCCATGGCATTGGAATTTATGAATTCCAGAAAACGTTGAGCACAAGAGTTGGTACATGAGTAGTTTTCCCAGTTAATGGTAGGTAGTTGAAATCACCCATTATTAGGGTGTTAGGTTGTACCCTAATATTTTCCAGTGTATTAAGAAATGAGGAGTGGGAATCCTGGGGCATGGTGGGGGATCTGTAGCAAGCTACAATTTGGATTGTGGTCTTGCCCAGTGTTAGTTGCACTTGGATAATCTCAGATGCATTATGCTGAGCAACTAGCCTGGAGGTGTGGATATCCTTAATGCATATGGACACATCTCAACCTTTAGTGTTTCGGTCCGGGTTAGGTGGCAGAAAGGAGTAGTATGGATTATAGCCTGGTAATGCAGGGGTACTCTTTGGTGCCTTGAACCAGGTCTCTGTCACTGCACAGATGTCGATGTTCTCCATTTTAAGGAGTGCCTCGAGTGAGTGCATTCTGAGGTTTAGACTTCTAGCATTGAGTAGCAATACCCTCAGATTCTTCTTGCCTGTACCTGTTAGGGTGGTGAATTTGTCATTTGAACCTTGCCTAAAAAAGGCACTATGGGGTGGCTAGAGCCTTAGCCAGTATCCAGAATCCCAGGGGTGACAGGTGCAGGCCATCTCTGGCAAAGCATCGTGGCTTGTCGATCATGTCATCCCAGGCAGACAGATACTGGATCCCCTTAGAATGACACCAGAAGCTTAGCCAATTGTTAAAGTCAATCATTTTGTCCTTGTACTGTTGTATCATTCTGGGTGATGGCAGGATGCTATTCAGGGCTAAAGTCATACCTGCCTGGGCTACAAGATCGGACAGCTCCTCCATGTCCCTTTTCATGTAGTCCAAGGAGGTACATCTCAGGTCATTTACACCAACATGGACAATGACAGAGTCATATTTGTACTTGTTGTGGAGTGACCTGAGTGCATGCGTTATGTGGCGGATCCTGGCACCCGACAGGCAGCTGACAGTAACTTCCTCCTTGTTCAGCCTGTTGAGTGGAACATCAGTGTGCCTGACTATAGAGTCACCTCTGACTAGGGTGTTGGGTACGTTGTTATGCCTTATGGGTTGTGGGTGAGTGGCACACTGAGTTTGTGGGCTATGTGTCATTTGGGTTGTGTTGGGGGGTGGAGGTTGCTTGTGTTTCTGCTTTGGAGGTCCCGGTTGCTTGGGCAGGTTTTTACTGAGAGCCTCCGCGAATGTAGGTGTGTGTTTTGTGTTTCTATGTGTGTGTTTTGGTGGTGTAGGTTTTGAGGGACTGTGTGCGGAGTGTGGTGTGGTGCAAGTGTTTACCTTCTCCTCTTGACTGTCTAGTCCAGTCTTGGGTGAAGACAGCTTTGCTTCCAGTTTGGCTATATAAGTGCATCTCTCAAAGGTTGTAGTGCTGGGTGGTAGGAGGAGAGGGTTGTCTGTGTACATGAGGCAATTACTGCATTGCCCCAAGATGCCCAGATTCATCAGGTAGACAGGAGAAAACACCGGGAGCTGACCCTTAGACATGCATGGATAGGTGCTTATTTGTTAAGTACTAGAAACTGTTTTCCTCTAGACAGTTAGGAAAGTTGAGTGCTGTAGTAATTTGTAGCTTTAGTGCTTACAATAAGTTCTGAACAAGTGCTGAGCTCAAAGAAACAGACTTGAGTGCTGAAACAAAAAACTGGCTAGTTCTAAGAAACAAAATTAAGCTAGAAGGCTTCCCTCCAACACAGAAAGGCTTGGGGGCCTAGACGCCTACAAATAGTCCTGGACACAGCAAATCTATATCCAAGCTAGACTACCCACAGGAAAGGCAGGAAAACAAGCTTAGAATTTTTTTTTTTTTTTTTTAGTGGAAAGAGAGAAAGGAGTAGCAGAAACTAAGCTGATTGGCCTTCTCTAACGTTTTCCCTGTATTGGGTAGAATGAGGTAATGACACTAGACTGGGAGGAGGGTCCCAGATCAGATTTACAGTAGGGGTGGGCAACTGCAAAGCCACCAACTATAAGAACACCATACCAACAGGGAGGGTGGGAAACAAACTGCAGAAATGTTTCTCACAGCAGAAAAGCAGCAGTGAGTCTTTAAATTAAAGTTTTAAACATATAAAGGAGCCTCTAGAGAAAGTGTTTAACTGCAACAAGTTATCAGAAACAAACAACCCAACAGATGCTTAATAAAAGTGGACAATTTCCAGTTAATACCTCACACACAGTGAGACTAGCTAGAAAAATGTACAGTACACAAAGTGCTATAAATATCAAAGAAATAAAGAACAAAATAAGCAAAAAAACAGGATACTTAATGTTATATATTATAGTTCCGAGTTTGCTCAATAACCTTCCTTCGATTAGCTCAGTGTGAAATGATCTTAAAGCTACATACACAGTAAGATGAGAAAAATAGGTGTACAAGGGCCTTTATTCACGGCATAAAAGCTGGTGAAGAATTTCAACAAACTATGAGTGGATCATTCAGAACTGAATCAAATGGCGTTCAATTCAGCTATCACTGCGGAGGTGACCAATATTCAAACTGAACTAGAGATGAGGACATTTATCTTCTTACTGCAGGCAGTTAAAAGTGACGTAAATCTGCAAAAACATCTTATCAGACAGAGATTACACAAAGTGATAGTTCACTATAAGACTACATGTACCACCCACCCTAATTACATATGCACAATGGTTTAAAGACAACTACATACAAAATAAAATGGCAGGCCTAATCCACAGAGTATACCAAGGGGCACATTCTGCAGCAATGATTCTTCAATTTGAACATCTACAGTTATCCTCATAAGACTGTACTATGTTCAATGCATGGATCACTGCTGTAGGACATTTATAAGAAAAAAGACAGTACCAAGCAATGCAGACTCAGTCCTTGTATATAGATGGATGACCCAATAATACTGTACTGGCAAAGCCTGCTATACTCCAAGACCGTGTACATACCTTTAAGCGTTCAGAGAAAATATATTACTCTGGCAGGGGATCGTGTACGTTACAACAAGAAAATCAAACTTTTTTTGCTCCTGATGCACACATGGCATTGTCAGTGCCTGCAGTAGGACCAGGCAGGTCCTGTACACAAATGTGGATGCGTGGCACATGTTTGCCAGGGTAGTTGAGTTATGCCATGATCATCAACAATTCTTGCAAGCAGTGCTGGATAAAAATATAGTGATATGTGGTGGTGCCACCAGACCTTTTCTTCTTACTACGGTAGCATTTCATATAGTTATAGCTGCTTTTTGCTGTCATGTGTATGCTGTTCTCATTAATGTGTTACTTCTGTTTTGCAGCAAATAGGCTAGCTTGCTAGAGTAGTCAAGTCAGACTAAGTGGGCAGGTATATGTACTACATTTACTGCAATAACTGTATTTGTGCTTTTAACCCTCTCATCATAGCACTGAACTTTTTTGAATTCATTGCTCACGTGTGTTACTGCTTCATCAATCCATAGCTGTTCAGAAGCTTCCAGAGTGCTATTTTTCATGCATTTATATTTTGACAATGTCCTACAGTGTGCCAGTTATCCCTGCAAGTGGCAAGTGCATAACAATCATACTGAATTGTTGACAATAATGTGGCACTTTTATTTGCCTAATACACCATTGTTTGGTTGTTTTGTTGCATATGTAGGGCTGTTAGGTTGTAGACATATAACTTCTAGCATAGTCCTAAACTGTTCCAATTATCCTTGCATGTGCCATGGTGTACATAACAACCCTACATTACCAGTTTACTACAGGAGTAAGCCTTCAATTTTGTCAGCACAATAAATTCAGCAGTGCTTCTTTTTCACTTGCCATGCACACTTGTTTCTAATCATGCACAGCCCTACTGTCCTACAGATCTGTGACTATTACACTGCCATTCGTATAACTTGATATTATCCTATATATTCCACAGCCACTGATTTATACTGCTGTGTTGTTTATTGCCTTCCATTGCCCGTCTTAATAAAGTATAGCACATCAAAGTGACCATTCTATTAGTGTCATTTTCTGTTCTCTACCATACTTCCTGGTTATGCTGTCTTGTTCAATTTACTTTAATTCTTCTTGTAGGATAAGCCATGGAGCAGGCAAAGATGAGGCAGCGGCCATCTCAATCTGCACCACCCACCATGGTGACTGCGGGTTTTGCAGAAATCCCCAGGCATCGCTCTCTCTACAAATTCATAAAGTTAATCCAGTGGAAAGTAACCCGAAAAGCTCAGTGGTATGGAATAGGCTCCTCAGAGAGTGGTACAGAGGGGTCCTAATGGGTCACCACGCAAGAAGTATGGTGGCTGGTCAGGACTGAAGGTGGAATGGAGTTGTTCCTCACATGACTGGAAGAGTCACATAGCTGTGAAGCCTAAACCACCGGGCCACCAACTGCAGAGCTTCAGTGGGCTCACTTCTGGAATGGCTTTGCAGACTGTCCTCATATCACCCTATCCCAAGTCATGGGGTTTTCCTTCCTTGTATGCCATACACTGTACCTTGTTTTTCATGCAGTTCATCACCACCAACTGTTCACTTGCTGACCATCTATGTATCTCCAGTGTGTCCTCATTTTTGTGTCACTATCTACACTGTCAATCTTTGTGTTATACATTCATGTATCTGCCGTTGACACCACCTCTTAACACTTTCTGCCCACAACTTCTCTATACTTCCATCATCAGCTACTTTTTTCTAAAAAAAATAAACAATTGTTTATGCCAATCATACTGCTGTATATGAGAATAAATTAAATAAATTGATATGTATAATCGTTTTTCAAATTATGTTTTTTTTTTTCCAGTTAAGAGAAACAAACAGATTAACATGGCGGAGGATCTAAAACTCCGGACCTTTCAGAAGTAAACAATGAGAGAATTATGTTATCAATGATATGATAAGATAGGGTGCACCTTTAGTAGTGTAAGAGGACTTCTTAAAGTCAGTAGTACTTCTGTGCCCCTAAATCAAGTTAAACTGAAAGAAAGCACAGAATGAGGAATACCTTCAAGTCAATGATCCTACTACCCTTTGTTATTAAAAGGGAACAGAAAATGCCTGGCTTGCCTGTTATGTTTTTGATGTAGACACTAGCTGAAACAGACGATAGTGGGAGAGGTTTGATATGCTGGTAATATAAAATGGCAGTTTACCTGGATGATAACCTGGTACACAACAAACAGAAAACAAGTACTGCATACTCTGGACATTGTACAACACAGTTATAAAATGCGGTTTTATCATTAAACATTCTAGTTGGCCACCTGTGACTTGCCTTTTCTGCTTCGCTTGCCATCCAAACCTGCTTGTGCCCATTTAACTCTAATACCGAACCTGCTCCTCAAAATCATTTGTGGCTATTCCCATCTTTCCTTCATTACTAGCCTCCTATGTGTTACTTTTCCCAGTTTCTGCCTGTTCAGTTCTCTCTCTCCATTTTTCCCATATCGTACTGTGCTTTGCCTCATCTCTTTCTAATCTATCCCATCCAAACCTTTATATATCATCCTGCTCCCTGTTGCCAGACTTTCTTTCTTCTAAGTTGCCCAGTGTTAACCCTATACCCTTCACCTACTCTAAAGCTACCAGTGTATCATATTCACTTCTCTCCCTTTTTCCCCGCTCCCTTCCAAAAAGTGCTACTACCCTCCTCCTCCTGTCTCATTGTGCTCTTGAATCACTTTCATTAACCCTTGTTTCTTTCTGCTATGCATACTTTTCTTTCTTTCCCAGTGCTGTCCTCACCTTCAGATTATGCATTCATGTGTTGAATTACTTACTATTTTGCTTGCCTCTTCTATGGCTTCCTAGTTGGCCGACATCCTTACTCTGTCCTTGTTCAGTGGCTCTGGACCACACCACCTCTAGTTATCCTGTCCTAATCTGCAGTTTGATGTGCTATCATGTAATTCCCTGTGCTTGATAGCAATATATTGGATTTGGGAACATTTTACTCCTTGTGGGACTGACTTTTTGCAGTGCTGTTGGAAATATTTCTAAGCATGTAAATAAACAAATACTATTGTCTAACTGAAGGCATGAGACCTACAGTTGGTAAACCTCTGGAAGTTTAGACATTCTAAAGCCTAACTGTGTGTGAAATATGTATATTATGAAGTAAAGAATATGCACATACTGTAAAGAATTACACAAACTTAGCAAGTATGGCATTTTAATATCTACAGACAGGTAAAGGAATCATTTTGTAGTGAATATTTTCCAATCCCAAGGTCTGCTTTAAGTAATTCCCTATGTTTAGTAGGTTATAGGCTCAATCTCAGGTGGTGGTTTCTACACAGGCAAATTTAAAATGTTAACTTACTATCTGATGACGAAGACCTTTTCTTTCCCGTTCTTTAAATGTGCTGCAGAATGATGCTATCTGTTTGGTCAGTTTGTCTGTATGTCTACCCAAAAATTCCTTTACATCTTCCAGGTTTTTCAAACAGTAAGTATTAGTTTGGATGGACTGCTCATCTGAAATTATACACAAAAATACAAATTAAGAAAAACTGTACCAAAATGACAGAAATGGTTAGACTATCATTTTTTTAATGAGACACATAATTATCATGCTTACTTTAATGAAAGATCACATTATTCAAGCAGTATAAAAAGCTAATACAAGACACTGTAAAGTACAGAAGAACAACATAAAAAAGAGGCAATTACGTTCAAATAATTTTGAAAACAATTCAGACCTATACTTAACTATAAAGGATCTACCAAACGGCACTGGGCTTGTTATTACCACAAAAATACTGTATAAAAACAAGTTTCAAGGTTATAAAATTAAGCAACAAGTTAAAATGTACATGAAATTAAAAAATGGACTCACTAGCAAGATTCTACATACCATTAAGGGAAGTTAGTCTTATGATGCTTCCGCATCCTTGCTGTAATGATGATGGGCACTTTTAATACAACACCGTCTGCTTCACACTTGATTAGGAAGAAAAAATAGTTATGAACTCTCCATAACTTGGTATCTGTGTTATCCTAGGTCATCATTTACCACAAAAGGGTCTAGGATCCAACCTTGGATCCGAGCCAGCAACATAACACAGACGGAGACAAGGCAATAGCTCCTCCCTCTCCCATAATGCCCTGCTGCCCTGTATTCCCCAGATAGAACTTGCTGTTTTTTTTTTTTTTTTAATTCTAAAGAGTATTCCTACAACAACTCTGGAAGAAAACTGACCAACTTCCTCCAAGACCCAGAGAGTAGGGGGATGGTGGGAGGGAAAAACGTGATGAATGATGACCTAGGATAACACAGTTACCAAGCTATGGTACGTACATAACTATTCATCTGATGTCATCCCTGTCATCATACATCACACTAGGGTCGGAGTCCCCAACTACCCTATATCATGGCAGGCCTCAAGGAAGGAGGTTCCGGAGCACAGTGGAGCCAAAGGAAGCCCTGTTCCTAGAAGCCAAGTCTATCTTATACTGTGCAATGAATGTGAGGACTAGACCAAGTGGCAGCAGCACAAATGTCATCACTAGAAACCCTGGCCAGAAAAGCTAATAGAATGAGCTTTGATTTTCCCATGAATCTCAAGGTGCCTGTAGTCACAGACCGTCGTACAGATGCAACTAGAAATCTAATTAGAAACAGTGATTTTAGAGACTGAGGAGTCCACATCTATTAGGGGAAAAGGCCACAAAAAGCTGTTCCATGAAACTCTTTGTTTCTGTGATGGTAGAACCGTAACAGATAGTGAACATCCAAGGCATGAAGAATGTATTCTCCCTTGTTTGAATAATTAGGAAAGAACACTGGAAGTTTAATATATTGATTCAAGATGGACTCCAAAGCGACCTTGGGCAAAAAAGAGGGGTTTATCCTGAGAGAAAACCTATCCTTGCAAAACAACATATAAGCAGGGGTAATGGTAATGGGTTGCAGTTCCAAAACCCTGCTGGCTGAAGTAATGGCCACCAGGAAAGCAGTCTTCCAAGACAGGAATTTGAGATCACAGGAGCTAGAAAGCTCAAAAGGGACTGGTAGTTAGAGACTGCAAATCTAAAGTAATATCGCAAGGAGGTGTGGGGTTCTTTATCAGTGGTCTAAGAAGAAAAAAATGCTTTACAAAGCCCATAAGAAAAGGTAGATTCGCTGTTCTCATGGAAATTAGAAATCACCACCAACTGGAGCTTGAAAGTAGATAAGCATGCTCCCGTTTGAAAAAGTGAAGACAGAAACAAGAGAATGTCAGAAACGGAAGCAAAAAAAGGATCCAGATTCTTTTCCTTGGCCTAAATGGAGAACCTTTTCCACTTGCTGCAGTAAACCTTTCTAGTGGAAGGTTTTTGGGAGGCCAGAATGATACGTTTAATAGGGGATCAAAGCCTGGACTGCTTTAGAAACACTGGAAATGGAGAAACCATGCAATTAAGTCAGAGCGTCTGAAGATTTGGGGGAGGAAGCACCAACAGATGGGAAATCAGATCCTGAATGGGATCCAGTATCCAGGGCAGATACTTCAGATGAGACCTGATGAAGGGCAACCACAGATGATGAGGCCAGAAAGGAGCAACAAGGATCAGAGGTGACCTCAGGTGCTGCATTTTTGTAGAACCTTGGGAATTAACAGGACAGGCTGAAAGGAGACCCAGAGGGCAATCGTGGACTACAGCATCTCTCAGTGACTCCCCCCGATGGGGGATCATGGTGAAGTACTTGATGCATTTGTGGCTAACTGGGGAGGCAATGAGATCGCAGCAAGGTAGACCCAAACAGTCAAAAATCCGGTTTGTCACAGAGGGATTGAGAGATCACTCGTGAGGGCTCAAGATAAGTCTGTTGAGCCTGTCGGCCAACAAGCTGGTACTCCCGGGTATATGCATTAGAAGAAGAAAGCTCCCAGAGGACATCACCCATTCCCACACTCTCATGGCCTCCCTGCACAACTGGTAAGATCGTGTTCCCCCTTGCTTGTTGATATACCAGACCACAGCCATGTTGTCATCTGAAGTGCAATTATTCCTCAAGGGAGGCAGTCTTGAAATGATAGGAGAATCGCTCTCATCTCTAGGATGTTTAAGTGCAACCTGGTCTCTGCAGCAGACCATGCAGCTTGGACTATTTTTCCCTGAAAATGCCCCCGACCCCACCCAAACAGGGAAGATCTGTGGTCACTGTGGCCGTGGGTGGGGGTAGAGTGAAGGGTCTGCCGAGGGAAAGATGTTGGGAGTGAAGCCACCCAAAGGTGATGTCATTTGCATACTGGCATCACCTTTATGGCCACAGACATGAGATGGAGTGCTGACCATTGAACTGCCAAGGTCCACTGCAACATCCAAATGTGGTACCTAGCTAGAGGAACAAGATGAATGGCAGAGGCCATGGACCCAAGGGCCCAAAGAATCAAGTGTACCGGGGGATGGGATAAATTCATTAGTTGAGTGACCTGATCCTAGATCAATTGAACCCTGCTCATGGGTAAGACTGCAATCTATGAAGATGAATGCAACAGGACCCCTATGAATTTCAACTGTTAAGAGGGCACCAGATTGGATTTTGAATGACTGACAGTGATCCCCAGTCAATGGAACAGGGGAAGAATATAACCTATACCTTGTAAGAGTCAATGCCTCGAGGGGGTCATGAGGAATCAATCGTCTAGGTACGGAAAAACCTGAAAACCCTGCAAGCGCAGATGAGCTGCTACCACTGCCAGGCACTTGATAAACACCCAGGGGGTTGTGGTGACACCGAAGTGTAGGGCAATGAACTGGTAATGAATGGCCCCTATCCAGAAGCTCAGATGTCTCCTGGGCCACTTGTCTATCTTGATATGATAGTAGGCATCCTGGAAATCTACCAAACACATCCAGTCACCTTTGCATAGGAGCAGCAGAAAAGAATGAGCAGTAAACATCTGGAACTAACAGAATGAGCTTGCAGAGGTCCAAAATTGGACTTTCGTCCCCAGTCTTCTTTGGCACTAAAAAGAAGTAAGAATAAGTACCAGGCCCTCTTTGTCCTGCTGGAACCTCTAGGATGGCTTTTTTTAGAAGAAGTTGCTGAACGTCTTTGAAGGCCAACTCCCTCTGACTGGGTGGAACATAGGGGAGGAAATTTCTTATGGGGGGGGGGGCTCCGAAAAGTGGATGAAATAGCCCCTGGAAACAATGTTTAACACTCACTGATCAGAGGTTATATCTGCCCAAGCTAGTGGATGTAGAGAAAGATTACCACCAACTGCCTCCAGGGCAGAGCAGTCGGGCAAAGCTTCAGGAGCGCTGTGGGGGCTGCTCAGAGAAAGGCTCCCTGGAGCCTTGATTTTGCAGACCCCCTCTGCCTCTGGGGTGGTGTTGACCACTGAACCCTCTTCCCCTGCCTCTGGAAGAGGAATCATCAGGAGAATCCTAAAAGGAGGACTGCATCTTGCAGAACCACATCTTCCTGGTTCCCCGTTGAGTCTTACAGAAAAAACTCTGGGAGGCAAAAAGCTTGATTCCAACCACAAAGTCTTCCCTTCCTGCTCATTGTGGGTTAAAGTATCCTTTACCAAAGATCCAAACAAGGTAAAACCATCAAAGAGGGCATTAGTAAAGGATGCCTTGAGAGCTCCACAAACCTGCATAAGCATAACTAGGCATGACAACTCACAGCAATGCCATTACCTGCTGCCCGAGAGACAGCTTCCGCAGCAATGGAAATTAACCTCATTGAGGAGTTTGCCAGGAAAGTCAAAGAGGATAGCTTGGGAGTGACAGTTTTAAAGGGCTCCACTGGCAATAACTTTGTAAGGGAAGTGGCAATTTCTTGGACTAACTCCCTTTGGAAGTGGGTAAAATGTGCCAAATAATTAACTACCCTCAGACTGAAAGTTGCTGACGTGTTCACACACTTCCCAAAGTGGTTCAGCACCCTAAACTCCCTGTTCGGAAGATGGAGCTCTACTCGGCCAGCTCCTCCTTTGTGGCAGTGGCCACCACTATGGCACTGACTGGAACACCCTTGCTACAGAAAACACATTATGTAGGACGGCTAAGAAATTTGCCTGCACACTTAGGGACTGGCTCCCCCATGTTGGGTTCCTTCCACACCCTGCTGGCAATTAAATTCATCAACACATCAACATGAGGAGACAACCAGGAGGTAGACAAGCCCATCCCAAAGGTGTTCAGAAACATGGGCTCCTCTGAAGACGGGGGTTGCAGCAAACATCCGCCCTTTTGCTTTAAAATTTCAAGGACATCCCAAAGGAGACATCATCGGGCAGAAATCCGGGGGACCCGTCTCCTTCCTCAAGGTCCATGCAATCAGTGAGGGACTCCAAGGGGGAGTACAACTGCCTCCTCCTTTTGCACTTTCTCTTACGATGTACCTCCTTGGTGGGGGGCTTCAGGGAGGACGCGGAAGAGACAGGGACTCCCAGAGGGGAGGAATCCCCTGAAGGCTCAAACAGGAGGGCTGACCCTGGACAGCATAACAGGCCTCACCAGCCATTGTAGACAGAGGCGGGGAGGAACCAGGACAGCCGGCCGAGGAAACTTCAGACACTGAAGAAGGTCCTCTCTATCATCCTGAAGCCAGAAGGGCTGAAAGCAAGTCCAACCCCCCTCCCCCACATCTGAGGGAGAGGTCCCCAGAGAGGAAGGAAGGAGCCCAGAAACAGCACCACAACCCATGGGATGATATCGGCCCAAACTGTCAAAGGCCGAAGCACCAAGGGGAAGGGACCAGTCCAAAAAATACGGCATCAGACATGACCCCCCCCCCATGGAGCCGGCGTCAACAGCACTGAAACAGGGCTTACCTCACTCCGAGGAAAGGAAAGCATAGTAAGCCAGGAACCCCCACAGAATCAAGGAGGGGATGCTCATCCTCGCTGGAACCTGGCAGCAAGTGTCTTGGTCCCTAGGTTCGAAAGCCACAGGGGTCAGAAGAGGAGAATGAGAGGTTAGGAGGGGCGAGGCCCCCCTAGCTGGATGGGCCGGAGAAGCCAAGAGTCCCAACTCTATTTGGGCTTTGAGAAAGCTCCTCATCATTCTGTCAATATCTGAAAAGGCTCCTCAAAGACCTGGAGGAGGGAGAAGAGTGGGTGAATGCGGTGGGAGATATTCCCGACCTACTATGACACTCAGGGGTGTAGCGCCGATATCTTGGAGCCAATTGTTAAACATGTTTGGAGGTAAAAGGAGTGACTACCTCCTCGATAACAATGATGAGATCCGAAGATCCTGCCCGACCCAAAGGCCTGGCAGATGCAGCAGCCGGCTCCAACGAAACGGATCAGAGGCTGTTCTGGCCTTTGTCAGCTCTGCCGGTCCTGGCTCAGAAGGTCGTGGATCAGAGGCAGATAAGGCTGGAATTGGATCCGGGATCCTGGGATCTGACAGCCACAGTTTCTTGGCAGGAACAGGCTGAACAGAAAGGGACTTCCTCTTTGGACAGAAAGAAGCCTTCCCTGGGGAGACAAAAGGCCTTCCATCAGCTATCCCTTTAAGCAAAAGTTTGTTGCAGTGATCTGTCAAGGCCCTGGGGTTGAATGCGACAAATACTGGATGGTGCACTGGTTGCATTGTCACCTGACAGCAAGAGGTTCTCCAGTTCGCTTCTCAGCTGGGGTGCCTTCTGTGTGGAGTCTGCATGTCCTCCCTGCGTTCTTATGAATTTCATCTAAGTCCTCCGGTTTCCTCCCACATTACAAAGACGTGCGTCTGGAATATTTCTCCCCTGGCCTCTGCTGAAAATTGGCTTAGTTCTAGTCCCGGTAAACAAATAAAATAAATAAATAAAATGTTACATTCAACCTCCAGGTGCGGAGCGCACAAACAATACAAACACTTCTCGTGCGAGTCGGAATTAGTCATCTTCAGACCATACGAGGAGCATTTCTTAAACCCAGTGATCTCATCTGACATACCGAGCTCATGCATGCATATTAACCAAAAGGATAAAACATCCCTAATGACAAACAGAAAAAAGGCGCCAAAAACACACACTCAAATCTAACACCAAGACTAAATTAGGAAGGAAGGTAAACAGCTAAAAAGTACAGTTTTGTACCTACCATAAATGTAGATGTTCGAGGATCCACATTGCTGCAGTCCTAACTATTGGGTAGTCCGCTGTCCAGTCGGCCCGAATACCAAAGTATATGGCTGACGTCGGTCAGGGCGCATTAGACTGACGTCAGTACGTCAGGGTACTAATGCGCATGACCGACGTCATATCCTCAGTCTTTTCTTGCCCCAGATGTCAGAAGACCCTGAAAAGATAAGGCCAAAAACCAAACACTCCCAACATACCTGCATCAAAATATATACATATATATACAGAATATACAAAAATAGCAGAATATAACCTCACCTACACAACCACCCCTAAACACAGAGGGGAAGGAGGGAGGGTAAATTGGACTGCAGCAATGTGGATCCTCGAACATCTACATTTATGGTAGGTACAAAACTGTACTATGTTCTTCATTCCACATTGCTGCAGTCCTAACTATTGGGTAGAATCCCAAAGCAGAGGTAAGGGAGGCTGGCAAATCATAAGGAAGCAGGAACTGACAACATGCCTTGCAAAATAGCAGTGGCAAAACCAGCCCTAGACTTAGAGTAGAGAGGAAGGTGATAATGCTTAGAGAAAGTATGCACTGAACTCCAAGTAGCTGCCTCCAAAATATCCTTAGTTGCCACCCCCCTTAGAAATGCTGTTGAAGTGGCAGTAGCCCTAGTGGAATGAGGCCTAATCCCAGCTGGAATTTCCTTGCCATGATGGGAATAACAAAATGAAATGCAACACCCAATCCATCTAGAAATAGTTTGTTTTGACACAGGCTTGCCCTGAGAACTCAAAGCAAAAGAAATAAACAACTGCTGAGTCTGCCTAAAATCTTTAGTCCTGCTCAAATAATAACGCAATTGCCTGTATACATCTAAAGTGTGCAAAATCTTTTCCCCTTTATTTTGGGGATCTGCATAAAAAGTAGGCAAATGAATAGTTTGGTTTAAAGCCACACTAGAAACCACCTTAGGCATAAAGGAAGGATTAGTACGTAAAGATACCCTATCCTTATGAAAAATCAAAAAAGGTTCCACTGCCATAAGGGCCTGTAACTCAGAAACCCTTCTTGCAGAAGTAATGGCCAACAAAAAAGCAGTCTTCCAAGACAAGTATTTCAATTCAGCAGTAGCCGCAGGCTCAAAAGGTTGTAGAGTAAGTTTCTCCAACACAAAATTGAGATCCCAAGCAGGAGTAGGAGCTCTACGTGGGGGTCTTATATTCTTTGCCCCTCTAAGAAATTGCTTGAACAAAGGATGCGAAAACAATGGTGGGTCACAATCATAGTGAGCTGAAATTGCTGCAGCATGAATCTTAATGGAAGAGAAAGACAAACCTTTGTCCAATAACTCAGTAAGATATTGAAGAGCCACACTCAAATTTGGCTCCGAAATCTCCAAATTGTTTGCTGCACTCCAAAATAAAAATCTCTTCCATTTCTCTGCATACACTTTTCTTGTACTAGGTCTCCTGGCTTCCATAATCACATTTAAAACTTGTTGAGGAAGTTGAGACCTGCTGTGTTTCAAAACAGAATATGCCAGGCTGTTAGATGAAGAGAGTGAAGCTTGACATTGAGCAGGTGACCTTCTCTCTGAGACAACAGGTGTGGAATCAAGGGTAAAGGCCATGGAGGCTTCTTTACCAGACTCCTCAGTAATGGGTACCAGTGCTGCCGAGGCCAATCTGGAGCTATTAAAATCATCTTTGGCTTGTCTTGTCTGACTTTTAGAAGCACTTTTGGAAGAAGAGGCAGAGGTGGAAACGCATACACATGAAGATTTTTCCAACTGAAAGAAAGAGCGTCCACTTTCCAAGCTGTGTGATGAAACTTCTTTGTGCAAAACTTTGGCAGCTGGTGGTTTAGTGGAGAAGCGAACAGAACTATGTCTGGAGTTCCCCATGACACTGTCAATTTTTGAAATACATGAAGATCCAGTTTCCACTCGTGGGGATCCATGATTTGTCTGCTTAACACATCTGCTAAGGAGTTCTGTGCTCCCGGCAGAAACCTTGCCTGAAGAGTTAGGTGCAAGCTGAGCGCAGTCTCCCATAAAATCATTGCTTGCCTGCACAATGGGTAAGAATGTGTTCCCCCTTGTTTGTTGATGTACCACATGACAGTTGTGTTGTCTGTTAGAATCAACACCTGCCCTGGAAGAAGTAACTCCTTGAAAGCCATTAATGCAAACTGGACTGCTAACATCTCTTTCATGTTGATATGTAGATGCTGTAGTCTGGCAGGCCACTTGTCTTGTATCCACTTTCCATTCAGATGAGCTCCCCAAGCAATGTCTGAGGCATCTGTCGTTAGAATCTGACTCGCCTCTGGCCGGGTCACAGAGAGTCCCTTGTTTAGGTGACATTCCTGAGCCCACCACAAAAATTCCTTTTGAATGCAAGGTATTATTTGAATGACAGTGTCCAAATCCTGGCAGTGCTGTGTCCATACATTTTTGAGATACCATTGTAGCTTCCTCATATGCAGTTTGGCATTGGGAAGCACCAGAATACAAGATGCCATGAACCCTAAGGCTTGAAGGACTGTCCTTGCAGTCAGCCCGGACTGAAGAGATAGTTGATGGAAGTAACTGGAAAGATTCTTTTGTTTGTCCGGGGTTAAAAAGGCCATCTGGGCTGCTGTATTCAGTCTCACACCCAGAAAGCACATATCTTGACAGGGTACTAGACTGGACTTTATTTCGTTCACAGAATACCCCAGGCATCTTAGCACTGCTATGACATATTCCAGATGCTGTAGAAGGTCTTCCTTTTCTTGAGCCAGAATCAGGCAATCGTCCAAGTAAGGGTAGATTTGAATCCCTTTTAGCCTGAAGTAAGCTATCACTGGAGCCAGAACCTTCGTGAATACTCTGGGCGCAGTAGATAAGCCAAAGGGCAATGCAGAGAACTGATAATGAAAACTTCCAGCTGGAAAACGCAGATACTTTCGGCAACTTAATCTGATAGGCACACGAAGGTAAGCTTCCTTGAGATCTAAAGTTACCATCCAGTGATCTTTGCCCAGTAAAGGTAAAAGCTGTTGTAACGTCAACATTTTGAACTTGGGAATGTCCAGATAAGTGTTGAGGATAGATAAATCCAAAATTGGTCTCCACGTGTTCCCCTTCTTTGGTACTAGGAACAGGCGAGAATAAAATCCTAGGCCCCTTTCTGGCACAGGAACTGGCTGAATGGCCCCTATTTGGAGTAACAGAGAAATTTGCTTGTGCGCCTCTTGTCTTTGTAGAGGAGGAATGTCTGGCATGCCTTTGAAAGGAGGCAAGGTATGGAAATAAAACCTGTAACCGTGGTGAATGATATCCAGAACCCATCTGTCTTGGGTAATTAAATCCCAATTTTCTTTGAAAAGAGACAGCCTTCCTCCCAACGGTGCTGCCAGGCGAGAATGAACTGGCAGCTGAAAAGGCAGGTCATTGGGTCTGCTTACGAAAGGACTGACCCCTGCCCTCACCAGAAGTCTGAGCAGGTGAACTCCTGTCCTAGGCCTAAAGGAACCCTGAGCTCTGCCCCTACCACGACTAGACCTAGCCGTAGACTGGGCAGCATAAGCAGGATAAGTCCAACGCTAAGCAGGCCAATTTGTACTAAACTTCGGAGGCTCTACCTGCAAAAATCTTTAACAGTTTGCATAGATTTAGCCTTGTCCTCCATTTTCTTCAAAACTGCTTCCACAGGCGAACCAAACAACACATCAGATTGCAAAGGAGCATCCAAAATTCTTGTCTTAACATGCTCAGCTAAATTCTGATCTCTCAACCAGGCGTGCTCACGAAGAACAGAACCAGTGGCAGCCACCCTGGAGGAGGCCTGTACAGCATCAAAACCACATTGCAAGGAATGCTTACCCACCTGTTCAGACACATGAACTAAATCCTGCAACTCTTTACAGTCAATACCTTCCGCTAGAGCATCCACCTTAGATTTCAACTGTGAAAGAAGATAATTCTGATATTTTAACATGTGGAACTGGCAATTCAACGCCCTCATGGCTAAAGTGGAAGAAGTATACACTTTCTTTCCCCATCTATCCAAAGCCCTTGCCTCTTTATCAGGAGGGACAGGATTTTTAACAACTGAGGCCTTTACACCTTTAGGCCCCTGAGAGACAGTTTCGGGTCTGCCCTAGGACTCTTAAAAGATACTTATGAGCTTCAGGCACCCTATAATATCTATCCGGTTTAACAGGAGCAGGAGGCAAAGAATCAGGATTCAGGAAGCCTCTGCAAAACATCTTCCACCACATTCAAAACAGGAGGTATAGCTAAAGGCCTATGCTGGGGTAAAACAAGAACTCCCTAAGCCTTTTCCTGGAATCAGAGAAATCTTGGCCTTCCCATTTAAAATGCTCCCTCATGGAATGCAAAGTCTCTGAAAATGAAAAATCCTCAGGAGGAGAAGCTGACGGAGTAGAATCATCCACATCAGAATCAGAATAAGGAGGGAACTCCTGCAAGTCTTCAGCCGAAGACTCAGAAGCCTCCGAGCATTGCTCAAAACTCTCAAGCTCAGGTTCCACCCTAGGCCTCTTATCAGGAGGGGGCATAGAACCCCTTATCATAGTAATCAAATCCTCTGCCATTTTAAGCATATGTTTCTTAGGCAAAGACCCTGAAGCAGAAGGAGAAACTCCCACTGAAGCAAAACTTGGCCTGCCCCTTAAGGAAGCCTTGGACACAGAAGGGGAAGCCCTAACCACCTTAGGAAGTGAGGGAAGAACAGCCACCTGAGAAGCCCCCTCAGCCTGGCCTACTTCCTGAGAGGAAACATCCTGTAACAGTAAAGTCTCTCCCTGAGACTCCAAAGAAACACCTGGCAAAACCTCCGGCTCCACTGAGCCCTCTAAAGAACCGACGTGTGGGACTGTCGGTTCTTCCCCTCTAGGCTTTGCTGTTTTGTCCTTGCGGTTTTTAGCCGAAGCCGGCGTCGGAACATCCGACGGCATTTTATAGTTACAACGCTTCCCAAACACTAACCTGGCACAGTCTAACCTTCTCTTAATAGTGCGTTTGTTAAATCTAGCACAAGAACGGCATCCAACAACGTCGTGCTCAGGCCCTAAACAAGGTATACACAAAGTATCGTAATCCCCATGAGGTCCCTGGCTCCCACAAGAAATGCAGTTATCCACTTTTTCTGACATCCGTTAAATACTGAGGCAAGAAAAACCAAAATATTCCCCAACGGGGTACTTAGCCAACTTTGATTCGGTCTGAAACTCTGGCTTCAGAAATTTTCAGAACGCCAACCTGCACTCGCAAAATTGCTTCTGCATCGGACCATGCGGCAAAAAAGACTGAGGATATGACGTCGGTCATGCGCATTAGTACCCTGACGTACTGACGTCAGTCTAATGCGCCCTGACCGACGTCAGCCATATACTTTGGTATTCGGGCCGACTGGACAGCGGACTACCCAATAGTTAGGACTGCAGCAATGTGGAATGAAGAACATCTACTATAAACACCTACAATAGACAAAATACTACTAAGCTAATAACACTACACAAACCAACACTAGAAAAAACATGGAAAGAGTAGACATGCTAGAGCCAAAGGAACACGTCTACAGCAAACAAGATCTAGGGAGTACAGGGCAGCAGGGCATTATGTGAGAGGGAGGAGCTAGAGCCTTGGATCTGTCTGTTTTATGTCAGGGATAACAACAGATTTTTTTTTTTTTTTTTTTTTTAATAAAGCCTCCAAATTTCAACTCTCTTGCCTTAGGCTGGTGATGAGCATTAAGCTTAACTGAACTGCTTCAAATGTTAGTATCAAGCTGTGTATCATTTTAAAATAATGAAAATCTTTATAAGGACTCCCTTAACTTTTGGACTGAATTAATTTCCATAAATTCATTAACGGTGGCAGTCCTCTAACACAGCAGCATTTAAATATGCTTCTGTCACCCTGCTGTGAGCACATCATATAATCAAAGCCTTCTTAACTCTGAAATGGTGTCCATAGGTTATATTTCAATACTGCACATCATATTAAATTTAACCTAGCAATGCAAAAGTTAAAGTACAATATCATACTTAATTTCTACTACCCTCTTTTTACCTAAACTTTACAAAAATGTATATACTAGTAAGTGCATATTACACAAAATCAGATGAGCCACTTCCAAAAGTAACTGCTGGAAAAAAAAACTTTCTACAAATGAGATTACCGCAACATTTAAACAGCTCCTTGGAGCAAGACTGCACAAGTGGATGAGAATTGGCATGAAATGCTGAAGATGCTAAACAATGCTGGGTGTCATGGATTATAACCTTGTTTTAGTGCTGAATGGAATGTGTGAAGAGCACCCCAGACTGGCATACTAAGACGGTGATTGCCATTTTCATAGTGGAACATGAGGATGTGCTCCAACTAAACGGGATTAGGCTCTTCAGCTTCCCTGAAAAAAGCATACACCTAAGTGCTGGAATGGAGGCTCCACTAGATAGCCAATTCTTTGAATAAAGGAGAACACACAATCCTCATGCAAAGCATCCCTGTCCACCTTACCAATACATGCTAACCCCCACTGCAATCCTCCTGTTAACATAACCACCATTTAGAAAATTAAGTTTAAAGTGAGTGGTAGGGTTAAATGACTGCAAGAAGAAACTATTTTTCTTTTGTGATTTTTTTTTTTTTTTTTTTTTTTTATGTTTTGGATATTTGATGACTTGACTCAGTGTACTGAACTGCATCATTTCTAGTTTGAACATTTAGTATTTTGATCAGATGTCAGATTCATATAGGCAAATATATTACACACACACACATATATATATATATATATATATATACACTCACACACACACACACACACACACACACACACACACACACACACACACACACACACACACACACACAACATATGTATCGACATTAAAATGTCAACTGAAGAAATAGTCGACACGCACAAAACTTGAACTACAAACATCGAAATTCTGGAACATCGATGAACATAAATACTATACAGAAAACATTTTTTGCAGGTGGGCAAGCTCCCCCGCACCCCCACAGCTCACAAACCCTGCTAATGATATAGAACTCCAAGACTGCATTACAGTGGGGAAAGGGCAAAACCCCATTTCTCAACTGTACTGCAAAGCCAGGAGTTTCGATATTTCTGGTTTGACATCTCTTTCCTTCTGCCATCGCCAAATTAAGGTAGACCCACTGTACAAATATGTGTGTGTGTATGTAGATTTTTATATACATATATATATATATATATATATATATATATATATATATATATATATATATATATATATACATATATATAATATGTATTTATTCATACTCACACGATCAACCACCTTTCTCACACTCTCTACAAGGGGACTGTGTGCTGCGTCAAATGTCACCATCTCTTATGATTCAATGCCACTTTCCTATTGTCTTCAACCATCATGAAGGTCTTCTCTCACTCAATCCCATCCACCTCTGCTGGATGCCCTCATTTCTTCTTGCCTTCTTCCCATTTATCTCCAATCATATTTATCAGATTTTCTGCTTTTCTGTGCATGTTCTAAACCCTCATTATCTGTTCTCTTTGATCTTCTCTACAACTAGAGATACTTTGGCTTCTGCTCTGATGTCCTCACTGTTTTGTCTGTCCCATAGTGTGCCTCCTACCACCAATCTCGGGCACTTCCATCTCCCATTACATCTAGCCTCCCCAACTGCTCTGACTTTACTGCTTAAGTTTCTGTACAATACAGTAGTACTGGTTGTATCACTGTTTTGTACACCATACTTTTCAGCTTCTTCAGCATTCTTCTGTCATACACTACACTTGGCACTCTGTGTCAAGCGGCTGCAGCCTCTCTAATTCTTGCTTTGAAAGGATTCAGACTTCCCTTCTCCTCAACCACCCCTCCCAGATACCTGAAGCAGTTAATTTGTTCCATTATCTTCCCTTCTATCTGAATTCTCAGCTTCTTATGATTTCACCCATTTGCTGCCATTACAACTACCTTTTCTGTACTCAGTTTAATCTCATGTACCTTCAGTTTTGCTTTCCATTATAATGCCACATTGTCTGCAAACAGCAATATTGTTGATCGGTCCCCTCCGACCTGCTCACTAATGTAGTCCATCACCAGTATGAACAGCAGTAAGCTCAAAGCTAAACCCTGATGCACACCCACCCTCACTGGGTACCTCATTGTGAGCCCAAACACTGTTTGTACTTGGGTCACAGGGTCCCTGTACATACACTGCAATAATTCTACCAATATTTCTGGTACTCAAACATCACAGGACTGCCCAAATCAGCTTTTATGGAACCTTGTCATCTGCTTTCTTCAAGCCTAGGAATGCCTAGTTGGAATCTTTCCCCATCTCTAGCTTCTTCTCAACTATCTGTTTCATTGCAAGCATCGGGTCAGTTGTATTACATCCTGATCTGAATCCAAACTGCTCATCTTACTTTCTACTATTCTGCATATTTGCTTACCAATCACCCTCTCCAGAATGTTCATGCAATGTGACAGGTGTTTGACACCGATGTACTGTCCACAGTTGTGGATGCCCCCTTTGTTCTTATACACTGGGTCTGGTATGCTTATTCTTCAGTGACTGGGGATACGCCTTTCTTTCCCATACTGCCAAGAGTACCCTCAGGAGGCACTTCCCTAACTCACCCGACTTCTTGATCATATCTGCTGTGACATCACCTCAGCCTACTGCTTTCCCCCAGCTTCATTTCCTTAGTGATGCTCTTATTTCTTTTATGGTTGGCTCCTCTTCTTCTTTCACTACAAACTGCTTTTGGGGTAGTGTAGCTTCTGTGAGGTTTTCTTAATTCGGAAGCTGCTTGAAGTACTTCTTCCATCTGCTCTTGATGTCCTGTGACTGGTGATCAGGCTGTTGCTGGTATCGATTATGAAGGGTGTCTGACCATTTCCTTTCTTTCTGTCTTTGCTTTGCAGCCTGATAGAGTATGTTTGTACTATCTACTTGAGTCACTTTCCAGAAGCTTGTTCTTTGCTACTGCAACTCCTTGCTTAACCTCCTTGTTATCTAACCAGTATTCCTTCCTAGCCAGGTCTGTCTTTTCCATTTCTCACTTTTTCCTACACTCCTTTCTTTTGATGACTTTCCTGTACTTCTGCATTCCATCACCAGCTTTCCTTACGTACCTTACTTTCAATACCTGGCTTGCACACTTATCTATTCTGTAGTTCTCACACATGCTATTTTGAGGTACTGCCATTCCTATACAGCTCCACTCACTTCCTCTTATTCTGGAGCTGGTAGAGCCCTCGCATTTCTTTGAAGTGTTGTGCTTTCTCTCCAGTCAACTTCCAAGTTTTCAGCCTGGTCTCTGTTGACCATCCAGACTTCTATGACAGCTGCTTATAGCAACCAGTGGTTTATGATGCAGGCTGACTGTTTCAAAGGGGATGACTTTGCAATCATGGATTCTACACCAGTGCCCCTTCCTTGCGAACAGGAAGTCTAGCTGAACTTCACGTTGGCCACTCTTGTATGGGATCTTGAGACCATCCCCCTTGCTGAACCATGTGCTAGCCAACAATGAGCCATTTGCCAGACAAGAGTCTAGAGTGGAATCACTTTCTTCATTCCTTTTTCGCAACCCATGTGGACCTAGACAGTCCTCATACCCTGCTCTATCTGTCCGAATATGTGCATTCATATCACACATTATCAACATCATTTCCTGTTGTCCTGCTTTATCTAGTAGGTCCTGTAACTGCTGCCTGAATTCACTCTTTTCCTTGCGATAACAACTCTGCTGGGGGGCATAGGCTGAGATTATGAACAGTGCCATATCCTTACACTGGAGTCTGACTGCCATAAGTCTGTCACTAATTCTAATGGCATCTCTCATGGTCTTCTGAAGCCACTCCCACCTCATAAATCCCACACCATTTCTAGTTTGCCCTCCTCTGAGAATTAAACTCTGGACTTCAAACCAAGTGGCTTTATTGCACTGCCTATTGTATCTCGTCTCTTGGATACATAGGATGTCTAGCCTCCTCCTTACCATCATGTCATCCATTTCCAAGCTGCATCCTGTCAATGACATTGAGTACAGCAATTCTTAGTTCATGTTTGGCAGGTTGACTGCTTTACATCCAGCTTTCACTCAACACAACTAGCCCATGTAACCCAAAGTGGGAAACTGGACACTGATCAGCCAGTAGTTTACTGACCCAGAGCTACTGGGTTTTATGGTGGTCACACACTGGCCAATAAAGTCATATACCTCTCCCACCATTAGCATGGGCCGCTAGTGTAGGCCAGTGCAGGCAGTGTGCTCATCACCAGCAAGTACTCAAAAGCCTAGTTTTGCAACATTAGTCAACACAACTGAATCACCCAAAGCACATTTTTACACAGTCAAATGGTCAGCCCTAATAGTGTGTAGTCTGTGATCAGTTTTCTCCTGTCTTGAGGATACTGCTCACCACAACTGATGCCCAAAGCAGATGGTCTGTGCAATTCTTCCTGACATAGGCACAACCAAGAGTCTGTGCTGTTGCCAACAGTTCTGTTCTTTAGCAAGTCTGCGGTGGAAACACTTGGCATGTTTTTGGGAGGTAGGAGAAGCCCCACAGAGACACAGGTTGAAAAAGTAAACTCCATACAAGCACTGGCTAATATCAGGATCAAACCTTGACCCTTAAGCAAGGCAGGAGAATATCTTAACCATTATGCCAACTGTGTTTCTCAAAGTAATCTTACACACACACACCTATGTATGCACATGGTTGTACTGTGTGTATGGATACGGAATACTCATTTCATTGAAAGTACATCTGGATGAATTGTAATTAATCCTAATCCTAATTAAATAAAGCAGCAGAGGGCTATAGACATTCACCACTGATGTGATTTAGGATCTTAGGACAACAGGAATGGCGTGGCAAATTAGTGCAGATCATTTGCACATTGCTGATGCCACCCTCATTTTGTACTGCCATCACTAGATGTTTGTGTACCAACAGTGATTCACTGTAAGAGGTCTTTTCCCATTTTTCTATGATTGTGCGACTGTGAAGTTAATGTATTTAAGTAAAAAAAAAAAGGGGGGGGGGGGGTACAGGGAGGCAAGCAACCCTGTGAGAAAAAAAAATTTTTGCAGTATTTCTACTGTACATATTTTTTATGAAATGGGATTCAATTAAGTGAGTTTTCGGTTAGATGCAATTTCAAGGATTTTTTTTCAGTGATTACTGATTCTGTGAAAATGGTATTAGAACAATTAATATATACTTTGTGTGTGTGTGTGTGTGTGTATGTGTGTGTACACATCTAAAGACAAAGACAGCATCTTTTTTATGTACACTCAGAATATGTTGAGCAGGCGCAGTCAGCATTAAACCTCATGGGTTTTACATCCTCTACCAAAAGCTTTAAATACTGAGACTGAGAGCAAAACGCAAACAGACCCATGTCAATGATTACAGACAAGGTCACTGGCATTATCAGGCAGGAACCAACTAAAATATTCAAAATGTTCTATGAGTAGTACTCCAAACTTTACGTAGAAGCATAAACGAACAAAATGCTCATCTTAAGAACGAGCTATGTATCAAGACTTGCCAGACCCCAATTTGATTCAGAGATGCAAAGTCCATTAATAAAGGACATTTCTACAAAAGAAAGAGATTAAACCATTAAGGGAATGCAAAAGACAAGACACCGAGCACTGACTGACTTCCTGGAGATCTGTATAATGTTTATAGACAAAATACCTCTTTCATTACAGAAGGCATTCAATGCTGCTTTTAAGGAGGCCAAATTTTCCTCTTCTTGGCAGAAGGCAATAAAGGCAATAGTTCCTAAACCACATAAAGACCTTTCACTGCCAGAGTCTTATCTCCCTGTATCTATATTAAATAATGACAAACGTATTAACCTCTATCCTAGCAAACAGACTTGGCTGATTTATTTCATTAGTTCACCCTGACCAGAAAGGTTTTACAACAGGTAGGACTACAGCAAATTATTTCACCAAAACTTTAAGAAAAAGTAAACTAGCAAAGATGGGGGAGAAAAGTTTGTTCTGAGTAACTGACACTGAAAAAAAGCCTTTGATATGATGAAGTGGAAGCTCCTACTTACATTGGAAGACTATTCTGGATTCCCTACATCATATATGCTAGCCTCTCTATACACTAAATAATGAAGTAATGTCAAGACAGGTAGCAAGATATCTATTCCTTTTAATATTAGAGAGGGTAATTGGCAAGCTAGTACCCTCTCCTCCTTAAACAAAGCTTTACATATTGGAGCCGTAAGGTGCAACTCTTAGACAGACCTTTTTCAGTGTTCTATCTGCAGGGAGTAATTGTCACAAACTAAAGTTATATGCAGACAACATGATGACTTATGCAGCCAACTCTGAAACTTACTTGGGCATTATTCACCGAAAGCTACTATGTAAAACAGGTTACAATCTCAACTATGGAAAACAAATGTGTTGGGCAATAATTACTCACCCTCATGAGAATAACTCCTCTTCCTGCTTAGATGTTAAAACCGCCTTTACTTTTATGGAAACAGAAAGTGCGTATACTAGAATACTCAGTAAAATTGCTGACTTTAGTGGATAGAAAGCCGTTGCATTAGATATTCCCCCAAAAGTCCAGGTGTTATAGTAGTCATTGCTCCCATTGGCTGCCTAGGCAAAATCAGGATGATCTATCAAGCCTTCTTAACATCTTTTGAAAAAGTTGATGAGACTGTCAAAAACACCTCTAGGGGAAAAAAGCCAGGGACTGTTGGGAACTGACAACATTATAAATTGAAGAAGGTGATTTAGGGGTCCATGACTACGTAATACATTAAACTGGCAATTATAGGCGTCTGCTGCAAACTATATAACACTTATAATGTAATTTGGAAGTCAATATGTCTTCAGGTCCTGGATGGAAAGGAAAACCTTTGGGGCAACATTCTGGGGCTGAAGATGAATTACTACTGGTAAAGGATCTAATAAAGGTAACTAAACAGGCAAAAGAAATTATGACAACAAAAGACTGGAGTTTGAGTTGGTGCGAGTAACACTTTTCCCTCAAATGACACTTCATCTTTGATCAGAAAGATGGCTTAAGCAGAAAATGCAGCTTCATTATTGTGAGAACCTATTTTATTTCATGGCAGAATACACATTATACAACAGCGATTTCAAGGCAAGTATGGAAAACGCCACCAGAGTCTTACTGGGATAATAAAATAATGGTCAGGGCAAAGGTTTAAAAGTTAGTTCAAGAAGAGATGACAGATTATCCTAAAACACTGAGCTAGTTAATAGAAGCTAAAGGTATGGCACCAAATATGAAAGGAAATATAGGGAGGATATTTAGGAAGTTTGGGAGTATCAGGGCTTATAACCTCGACAAAACACTGGAAATTTTCAGTGCTAAAAGAAACTTAACAATAAAAAACGCTGGCAAAGTGAAAACATAAACAACTTTATGCAAATAAACAATTAGTGGCATCTACAATTCCCACAGAAATTCATTGTGACAAATGAGCCTCCTCAAAAGTAGCATCATATGTATCTCATTATTAATTAAGACCTGTGTGATATGGAATGTTGCACCTCTTACAGTTTGCATACATCCTTACATTCCAGAGCACTTTCTGAAAAAACAACTTAAAAAGCAAACTATAATCAAGGCTTATCTGCTGAGTGACATCCTAAAATAACAATCTTAGTGACATTTTATTAAGTCCTTGCTCTTTCTGTTTCTGCCTATTATAAGCTGGTAAGCCACTTGGATAAAAAGAAGTCTGACCCAATAAAGGTCTGGATGCCATAAGGAGGTATAGGTGTTAACTGGAATATACAAAAAAGAGCTATAAGCTTGAATGACTTCTCCTACCATAGGCTCACAGGTAAGTACTAAGCTATCGGCCCAAGGGCCTAAGTAAGCCCTAGCCAACAAGGTTTCCTGGCTTACACCACCCAAGAAAGTTATTTTCCTGTGCCCCTGTCTAGCAGAGCCACAGAAGTGATCCCCGGGGTGTATTTCCCATTTCCCATCCACTCATCAAGATTTTTCTTGAAGAGTGCTAATGAGGAACTTTGCTTGACATAGATGGGTAGCTTGTTCCAGAGTATGGGAAGTCTCTGGAACAGGAATCTATCCCTCCAGCATGTTCTGTTTATTGTGGTGACAAGATTTAGGTCCCTAGAGCATGTGGCTCGGATGGATTGGGATTTCTTTAGGTGTAGCATGTCCAACAGCTCTGGGTTTCACATAGCTTTATATGTTAGACAGAGATCACCTCTGAGTAGGCGATATGCTACGGAGTAAAGCTGGCATTTTTTGAAACAGTTAGTGTAGGGCATCTGTTTGAAGCCAGTAATCCTCTTTGTGGGGGTACTTCTGTGGCCTTTCCAGCTGCTGCAGAGGTCTTGTGAGGTACATTCCAAAAGGGGCATTGTACTCTATAATGGGTCTAATGAGTGTCGAGCAGAGGGGAACAATGACCTCTTTTTTCCTGGATGAGAAGCCTTTTGTGATGGCATGCACCACATAGAAGGATTTCCTGACTGCTGTGGTGATGTTATTATCAAAGGAGAGACTACTGTCCACATGGGTCCCCAGGTCTCTTATCACACATTTGGCGTTAAGTAGACTGCCACCTATGTGGTAGTTCATGGGTACAGAGTTTTTACCAAAGGGGATGACAATGTACTTTTTGGCACTGAGCTTGAAGCCATGGCTCTGACACCAGGCATCTGTCTCAGTGAGGCCCTTCAGTAGGATGTCCATATCATTTGGGGACTCGCTACGGCTCCTAGTTTGCAGTCATCTGTGAACTTCGTTAGCTAAAGGCCTTCTGTGTTGGCCTGTATTCAGAGAAGTAGATACCAAACAGGACAGGTCCCAGGACTGAACCCTGTGGTACTCCACTTGTCACTTGTTTGAAGTCAGATTTGGAGTCTGCAACTTTTACAGTGTGGGTTCTGTCAGTGAGCCAGTTGGCAACCCATCATGTGATGTAAGGATTTATACCTAGTTTAGTGAGTTTAGCTATAATTCCAGAATGGGAGATGGTGTCGAAAGCCTTGGCGAGGTCAAGACAGGCTATGTGAACCACCTTACCCCTCATCTACGGCTTTGGTGACTGCCTCAAATAGTAGATCAGGTGCAGGAGACATGATCTGCCTTTCACAAACCCGAACTGGGTCAGGTCCAGAGTTTGGAGGTTACCAATGTCTTTATGAGTTCCATGATGATACGTTCCATGGCCTTACAGACCAGGCTCATCAGGCTAATAGGGCAATAGTTCCCGGGATCAGTGGTGGCTCCCCCTTTGTGGAGTGGGATAACTATTGCTGTGTGCCATTCAGTGGGCACAAAGCCTGATGTGAGGCTATGACTGAACATGGTGCTTAGGTGGGCAGCCAGTTCGTTCTGAAGTTCATGTAAAACGCAGCCTGGGATGTTGTCCGGTCCCATGGATGCTGTGTTTCTGGCTTTAGAGTGCAGCTTTTACCTGCGTAGTTGCGATTAAAGGGACTCTGCATTCTTCCTGCATAGATATGGGCCCTTTAGGGGGTGAGAGGGAGGGAAAGTTAGCACTGAACTCATCTTCCAGGATGTTGGCAATATCAGTTGGTTCTGTAATTTTTGTGTCATTGTGCTGTAACTCAGCAGATCTGGGTATTGCCATTGAGATTCTTAACATAGCTATAGAATGCTTTGTGGTTGTCCCTAGAATCAGTGGCAATTTTGTTTTCATAGCTAGCTAAGGAGGATCTTATAAGGGATCTCAACTTCTTACGGAGGCTGACCATGGAGCTCCTCCACTCATGGGATTTTACTCTCTTTTGCAACAGTTTCTTCCTTCTGTTGTAAAGTTTGTTTATGGCAGGGGACCACCAGATTGGCTTCTTTTTTTTGGAGGATTTGTCTTGGTTCTGTCTGGGATAGTGCAGTCCATGCACTCATGTTTGTGCTTATAGAGTGCATTTGTGCAGGATTCAGCAGTCGTAACTGTATTGTCCTATCTGCATGGGTGTCATGAAGTTCGCCACTTCTGTCTTAAGAAGCATGAAGTTAGTTTTAGAGAAATTTTTTACCATGGTTTCCTTAATGGGTGATGGGGGCGGGATGTGGATATCTAGGGTGATTAGCTTATGGTCGGATCTGACCAACGAGGAGTTGACTTCAGGTGTGGAACACTGGTCACTCAAGTTGGTAATAACTAGGTCTAGGATATTGTTGCCCCTGGTGGGGGTGTGGATAAGTTGATCCAGGGCACTGGAATTTATGAATTCCAGGAAGCGTTGAGAGAAGGATTTGGTACATGAGTAGTTTTCCCAATTAATGGTGGGGGTAGTTGCAATCGCCCATTATTAGGGTATTTGGTTGAACCCTAATGTTTTCCAGTATATCAAGAAAAGAAGAGAGGGAATCCTGGGGCATGGTGGGGGATCTGTTCCCAGTTAGTTGCACTTGGATAACCTCGGATGCATTATGCTGAGCAACCAACCTTGAGGTGTGGATATCCTTAATGAATAAAGACACACCTCCACCTTTGGTGTTCCAGTCCAGGTTAGATGGCCAAAAAGTGTGGTATGAGTTATAGCCTGGTAATGCAGGGGTGCTCTCTGCAGCCTTGAACCAGGTCTTAGTCACTGCACAGATATCGATGTTCTCCATTTTAAGGAGTGGCATTACCCTCAGTTTTTGCTTGCCTGTTCCTGTTACGGTGGTGAATTTGTCATTTGAACCTTGCCAAAAAAGGCACCATTGGGGCGGCAAGAGCCTTAGCCAGTATCCGGAATCCCAGGGGTGACATGTACAGGCCATCTCTGGCAAAGCATCATGGTCTGTCCACCATATCGTCCCAGGCAGACAGATACTGGATCCCCTTAGAATGGCATCAGAAGCTTAGCCAACTGTTGTAATCAATCAGTTTGTCCTTGTACTGCGTTATCATTCTGGGCGATGGCAAGATGCTACTCAGGGCTATGGTCATACCTGCCTGGGCTACAAGATAGGAGAGCTCTTCCATGTGTCTTTTCATGTAGTCCAGGGAGGTACATCTCAGGTCATTCACACCAACATGGACAATGACACAGTCATATTTGTACTTGTTGTGGAGTGACCTGAGTGAGTAGGTTATGTGGTGAATCCTGGCACCTGACAGGCAATTTTTCCTTGTATAGCCTGTTGAGTGGGACATCAGTGTGCCTGACTATAGAGTCATCTATGACTAGTGTGTTGGGTACATTGTTTTGCCTTATGGGCTGTGGTTGAGTGTCACACTGAGTCTGTGGGCTATGTATCATTTGGGTTGTGCTGGGGGTGGAAGTTGTTTGCGTTTCTGCTTTGGAGGCCTCTGTGCATATCTCACAGGTTGTAGTGTTGGGTGGTAGGAGGAGAGGGTTGTCTGTGTACATGAGGCAATTGCTACATTGCCCCAAGATGCCCAGATTCATCAGATAGACGGGAGAAACACTGGGAGCTGACCCTTGGACATGCCTGAATAAAAAAACTATTTTCCTCTAGACAAGTAATGAAAGTGAGTACAAGAGCTGTTTTTCTCCACACAAGTGAGGAAAGTAAGTACAGAAACTGTTTTCCTCTAGGTAATGAGGAAGGCTGAGTGTTGTAGTAATTTGTGGCTTATTTAGTGCTTACAACAAGTTCTGAACATGAATAAGCAAATTCAAGTGCTAAAACTAAGACCTGGTATCTGAACCACACTAGTTACAGGAAAGAAACAAGTGCAAATGTGGGCTTTTAAATCAGAAAGTTGAGAGAGATGAAAAAACTGCCCAAACAGCGAATAACTGCAATTTCTGGGCCAGAACCACTCCTTATATGGTAGATAAGTTACCTAGTGCTTACCACTCCCACTGATAAGCTAGAAGGCTTCCTTCCAACACAGACAGGATTGGGAGGCTCAGACGCTTACAGACAGTCCTGGATATAGCAAATCTGTATCTGGACTAGACTAGTTACAGAAAAGCAAGAAACAAGCGTAATTTTTTTTGCTACAGTTAAGCAGAACACAGGGAGATTCTAGCAAAGTTTTTTTTTTTTTTTTTTTGTAAAAGAAAGGCAGAAAGGAGAAGAAGAAGATAATTCAAGGTTAGGAAACAATATGGGTTGGCCTTCCCAAATGTTCTCTCCATATTAAGCAGAATGAGCTAATGACACTAGACTGGGAGGAGTGTCCAGATCAAATTTATAGTAGGGGCGGGCAAGTGCAAAGACACCAAGTATAACAGCGAGAGTGGGGAACAATACTACAGCTACTAGCCTACACTCTTTTAGACAGTAAACACTACAGAAATGTTTATCACAGCAGAATAGCAGTGAGCCGCAAAATGAAAGTTTTTAAACAGATAAAGGAGCAAGGAGACTCTGCAGAATGCTTTTAACTGCAAACAAATCAGTTATATGATACACTCCTTGGCAGGAAATCAGAACAAACAGGTGCTTAACAAGTAGAGAAAATTTCCCATTAATACCTTTCACACAGTGAAACTAGCTAAAAAGCTTTACAGTGCGACAGTAAAAACCTTATTTATCAGACCCTGTAAGGCAGACAATTCTAGTTTAACCGTGCAGATTAGTTAATAGCAATAAAATACAGTAAAAAGTATACAGCAGGAAATAAAAATTGCTACAGATAAATTGCTAGAAGTAACAACTAGTAAAAATAAGCAAAAAAAAAAAAAAAAAAACAGGATACTTATTGTTATATATCTCAGATCAGAGTTGCAGTCAATGCCCCTCCTCCACTCGGCTCAGTATGTATATACAGAAATCCTCTCAAAGTTAGGCCTTAAATACCAGAAGATACAACTTTAAAAAAAAAAAAAGCTCAAAAGAACCAATGAGTGCTTACTCCAAGCCCTAGACCACCCAACCTTCACCAGCCAGCATCCAATCAACACAATCATGCATGAAGGTATAGAAAGGCTTTTGCTAATTCAAGATGGCCCGGTCATGTGCTCAGCACAACCACTGCAAAAACAAACAGGCCCAGAGACAGCAAATCTGAACTTGGACAATACTACAGCTACTAGCCTACACTCTTTCAGACAGTAAATACTACAGAAATGTTCATCACAGCAGAAGAAAAGCAGTGAGCCACAAAATAAAAGTTTTTAAACAAATAAAGGAGCAATGAGACTACAGAATGCTTTTAACTGCAAACAAATCAAGTTATATGATACACTCCTTGGTAGGAAATCAGAACAAACAGGTGCTTAACAAGTAGAGAAAATTTCCTGTTAATACCTTTCACACAGTGAAACTAGCTAAAACGCTTTACAAACAGTGCGACAGTAAAAACCTTATTTATCAGGCCCTGTAATGCAGACCATTTTAGTTTAACTGTGCCAATTAGTTAATAGCAATAAAATACAATAACAATTATGCAGCAGGCAATAAAAAGTGCTACAGATAAATTGCTAGAAGCAATAACTAGCAAAAATAAGCAGAAAAAAACAGGTTATATATCTCAGATTAGCACTGTAGTCAATGCCTCTCGTCCACTCTGCTCAGTGTGTGTACTATGTGACCACTTACAATCACACGATCATCCCACAAACATCATGCCAAAATAAATGCACAAAATTCATTGTCAACGTGTTTAATACACTAAAACCAAAAGTCATACTTTAATGGATATAGCTCCTTATGGCATCAAGACCTTTCTTGAGTCAGACTTTTTAACTAAGTAACTTACCAACTTATAATAGGCAGAAACAGGAAGGGCAAGGAATTAATAATAAAATGACATTAAGACTGTTATAATCTTGAATATCCCACAGTAGAAAAGCCTTGATTATATTATGCTTTTAAAGTTGATTTTTCAGAAAACGCTCTGGAATGTAAGGATGTGTGCAGGCTATAAGAGGTGCAACATTCCATACCACAAAGGTATTAATGAGATACACAAGATGCTACTTTTGAAGAGGCCGATTTGTTCTGATGAATTCCTGAGAGAATTTTAGATAAAAACACTAAATGTTTATTTGCATAAAGCTGAATGTCATACGTTCACTTTGTCAGCATTTTTTTTATTTTTAAGTTTAACACTGAAAATGTCCACTAATTTGTCGAGGTTAAGCCCTAATACTACCCAACCTTCCTATATATCCTCCCTATACTGCCTTTCATGTTTTGTATTTTATAACATTTTCCATGCACATTTTCATTCACATATGGGTAGGAATCAACAATGAATTTTAACTGCCACCACAATTCCCATACCTCCAACCATTCATTCTATGGACTAAACTAGGATTAACATACACATTTTCTAAAACAAACAACAAAAAAGTACAGTTTTGTACCTACCATAAATGTAGATGTCCGATAGGTATGCATCTGCAGTCCTAACAAATGGGTTGTCCTGCCTCAGGCAGCCCTTCAGTCGGCCGGATTCCAAAGTCTGGGTCTGGCCTCGGCTGATGTCACACTTCACCCGAAGTCATAGCTGCTTGGGTATAAAGGCATCAGCCGACGCCATTTTCCTCAGTGTTTCTTGCCCCAGATGCCAGGTGCCCTCTAGGAAGGCTAAATTTGGATAAATGCAGATAATTCCAAACAGTAGAGAGCAAAATATATATACATATATACATACAAACAAATACACCATAATAGATTCCCCCAGCTAGCTAAATGAGGGGTAAGTACCCTAGGAATACCACAGAGGGGAAGGAGGGTGGGTAATCCTGACTGCAGATGCATACCTATCGGACATCTACATTTATGGTAGGTACAAAACTGTACTATGTCCTTCAAGGATGCATCTGCAGTCCTAACAAATGGGTAGAATACCATAGCCAAACTGGGGGAGGGGGCACTAAGATAATGATGGTGTAGTTAAGATCCCTTGTAAAACAGCAGTTGCAAAACCTGCTCGGGATCTGGAGTATAAAGGAAGATTATAATGCTTGGCAAATGTATGCACGGAGCTCCAAGTAGCAGCTTCTAAAATGTCTTTGGTAGCCACTCCTCGTAGGAAAGCTGTAGTGGTGGCTGTAGCTCTTGTGGAGTGAGGTCTGATATTTTCAGGAGTTGTCTTTCCATGAAATGAGTAGCAGAATCGAATGCAATTTCCTATCCATTTTGAGATAGTCTGTTTTGAAATTGCTTTTCCTTGCACTCCTGTTGCATATGCTACCAGAAGCTGGTCAGTTTTTCTGCTGGCCTTGGTTCTGTCCAGATAGTAGCGCAGTTGTTTGTGTAAATCCAAGGTGTGTAGTAGTTTTTCCCCCCTGTTCTGTGGGCTGGGGAAGAATGTAGGTAAATGTATAGTTTGGTTCAAGGATACCCTGGATACCACCTTTGACATAAAAGTAGGGTTGGTTCTCAGAGACACTCTATCCTGATGGAAGATAAGGAAAGGCTGTACTGCCATCAACGCCTGTAACTCAGATACCCTTCTTGCTGAAGTGATTGCTAGCAGGAAGGCAGTTTTCCAAGATAAGAACTGTAAGTCTGCTGTTGCTGCTGGTTCAAAAGGGGGAAGTGTTAATTTTTCCAGCACAAAATTGAGATCCCATGCAGGCAAAGGTGGTTTCCTTGGAGGCTTTACATTTTTGATCCCTCTCAGAAATTGTCTGAGGAGAGGATGAGAGAAGACCGGAGGATCCATGTTGTACTCTGATGAAATTGTTGATGCATGTATCTTAATGGAAGAATAGGACAGGCCATTGTGGAACAGTTCTGCTAAGTATTCCAGGATGTGTGGTAGGTTTGCTAGTGAGACATTTTCTCCCTTTTTTTCACTCCAAATGAGGAATCTTTTCCATTTGGCTGAATATGTTTTCCTTGTGGAGGGTCTGCGAGCCTCCAGGATAATGTCCTTAACCCTCTGAGATAAATCAAGTTGGTTTTGTTTTATGCAATTTTCCAAGCAGTTAGCTGCAGTGTTTTTAAGTTTGGATGCAGGGTCTTGTAGTTGTTCTGTGTTAGAAGTAAAGGACATAGAGGTAGATGCCATGAATGCGTCCGAGACATGCTTCTTAGTAGCGGGTACCAATGTTGCCTTGGCCAGTCTGGAGCTATCAGAATTACCTTTGGCTGTTCCTCTCTGATCTTCAGTAGAACTTTGTACATCAAAGGAAGAGGTGGAAAGGCATATACTGTCAGGTCCTTCCAGCTGAAAGAAAGGGAGTCCACCCTCCAGGCAAGTGGGTGGTATACTCGAGCAGAATTTCTTCAGTTGGTGGTTGTGTGGGGAGGCAAACAGGTCTATCTCTGGCATTCCCCATTTCTGTGTTATGGTTGTGAAAATATCTGGATGCAGCATCCATTCGTGAGCATCCGTGGTAGTTCTGCTTAAGCTGTCTGCTAGTGAATTCTCTTTTCCTGGTACAAATCTGGCCTGCAGTTGGATGTTGAGATTCAGGGCCAAGTTCCACAGGTCCATTGCCATCCGGCATAGAGGGTATGAATGTGTGCCTCCCTGTTTGTTGATGTACCACATGACTGTGGTATTGTCCGCCCTTATCAGCAGGTGTCCTTGCTGGATGAATGGTCTGAATGCCTCGATTGCATGTTTCACTGCCAGCATCTCCTTTAAATTTATGTGTAGATTCAGCTGGTCTTGTGACCATAGGCCTTGGATACACTTGTCTTCCATGTGTGCTCCCCAGCCTAGGTCTGAGGCGTCCGTGGTGATGGTCTGCCTTTGATGTGGTTTGTGGAAAGGCAATCCTCTGTTTATCTGACAGGCCTGAGCCCACCACAGAAATTCTTTTTTCAGACATGGAATGATTGGTATCTGGGTTTCTAAACTGTGTCTGTGTTGAGACCATACATTCCTTAGGTACCATTGTAACTTTCTCATATGCAGTCTGGCATGTGGGATCAATATTATGCAGGATGCCATGTAACCCAGGGCCTGCAGGACTTTCCTTGCAGTAAGCTGAGTTTGTCTTGTTAATGCCATGAAATAGACTGGTAGTTGCTTTTGTTTTTCCGCGGTGAGAAAAGCCATCTGAGTTACTGTGTCCAGTTCTGCACCCAAAAATGTTATCCTTTGGGATGGTACTAGTCTTGACTTTTGTATGTTGACTGTGTATCCCAAGGCTTGCAGCAGTTGTATGACATTGGCCAAATCCTTTATTAATTTTGTCTTGTTGTCCGCTTGTATTAGGCAGTTGTCCAGGTATGGGTAGATTTGAATTCCCTGAAGCCTGCAATGAGCAATTACTGATGCCAGGCATTTTGTGAATACTCTGGGCACAGTAGATAAGCCAAAGGGCAATGCTGAGAACTGATAATGCTCTGATCCTGCAAGAAATCTGAGGTGTCTTCTGCAATCTGGTCATATAGGGACGTGCAAGTATGCCTCCTTGAGATCTAGAGTCACCAGCCAAGACTCCTTGCCCAACATGGGAAGAAGTTGCTGTAGGGTCAGCATTTTGAATTTTGGAACAATGAGATATGTGTTCAGTGCGGACAAATCGAGAATAGGCCTCCATTGATTTTCTTTTCTTGGTACAAGGAATAGTCTGGAGTAAAATCCTTGGCCTTGTTCCATAGATGGTACCTTTTCTATTGCTCTCATCCTTAGTAAAGTGATGATTTGTTTTAGAGCCTCTGATTTTTGGCTTGGTGGAAGGTTTGGCATTCCTCTCTTTTTTGGTAGAGTGTGGAAGTGAAACCTGTAGCCCTTGTCTATTGTTTGTAAAGTCCATTTGTCTCCTGTAATACAATGCCAATTTCTTGAGAATAAAGCTAGCTTTCCGCCCAAGGGTGCTTCCAGTTGTTCCCTGGTAAGCGGAATCAGAGCCAAGTCATTGTGTCTGTCCTGTGGAAGTGGCTGTAGTCACAGCTGAGGCGGCACTTCTTTGGTTGGCAGGTTGCCACTGACGACCCCTGTAGGCACCCCTAGATTGACCTCTGCCTCTTGGGCGTCTATTTCTGCCTCTCTGTGCTCTGGAGGTGTCTGGAAAGGACCAATTCTTTGAAGGCCAACTTCTGCTAAACCTCGGAGGTTGGACCTGCAAAAAATCCTTTACTGTTTGGACAGATTTTGCTTTTTCTTCCACTTTCTTTAGAACCTCCTGTGCAGGGGAGCCAAACAAACTTTGTTTCTCCATAGGGGCATCCAGGAGTTTAGACTTAACATGGTCTGGTAAGGATTGTTCTTTTAACCAGGCATGCCTTCGAATCACTGCTCCAGTCATAGCTGATCTAAATGAAGCCTCCAGTGCATCATAGCCACATTTTAAGAAATGATTACTGACCTGCTGAGAGTTGTGTACCAAATCCTGAAGGGACTTACGGTCTAAAGGTTCTGGGGAGGCTAGCTTTTTATTCAGCTGATCTAACAAAAATTCCTGATACTGTATCATGTGAAATTGACAGTTTAAAGCCCTGGCAGAAAGAGTAGCAGATGTATAAACCTTTTTACCCCATCTCTCTAATGCTCTAGATTCTCTTTCAGATGGAAGTGGGTTTTTGGCAAAGGCAGCTGCAACACCTTTAGGGCCCTGAGAAATGGTTTCTGGGTCTGCAGCATGAGCCTTATACAAGTGGTAGTGAGAATCTGGGACCCTGTAGTATCTATCAGGCTTAGCAGGGGCCGGGGGAAGAGAATCAGGGGCAGTACTGGCATCATTATATGCATCATCAACAACTGATAGTACAGGTGGAATGGCTAAAGGCCTATGCTGTGGTAAGTGTAAAAAAGTCCTTAGCCTTTTCCTGGAATCAGAAAAATCCTGACCCTGCCATTGGAAGTGTTCCCTCATTGAGTGTAGGGTTTCCCCAAAAGAAAATTCTTCTGGAGGTGAGGCAGAAGGAATGGAGTCTTCTGCATCAGAATCCTCATAAGGTGAGTACGGGCCTTCCTGATGGTCCGATACCTCTGAACCATCCGAGGAGTAGTCAGAGGACAGAGGTTCAGGGGGTTCAGTCCTAGGCCTCTTTTCAGGAGGGGGTTGTGAGGCCCTGTCTGGGTGAGGTTGGGTTCCCCTGATCAGAGATATTAGGTCCTCAGCAAGGCTGAGAATCTGGGAACTAGAGGTAGGCCTGTGAGAGGGAGCTTTTGAAGGTAAGGCCTTGGAAAGTTTGGCTGCTTTAGCCCTGGAAAAGGTCTTGATAGACATAGAAGCAGGGGGTCTAGCTGCCCCACGTGCAGGAGTAGAGATGTCCCAACGGAATAGTGTCAGACAACTCTTGTGTGCCTGCTACTTCAGCAGGAATTTCTGTAGCCGACTCAGCCATGGCCTGTGTGGCCTCGGTTATCGGAGGCATGCTTTCGGCCGACGGGAGAACCAAGGTCTCGGTTTCAGCCGAAACAGAGACACTCGCGGTAGGCCTAACCGTGGTTTCAGCCGAAACCGCGGGCCGTGAGTGTCGGTCCTTTTCTTTGCGTTTTCTAGCTAAATGAGTAGTCGGAGTCTCCGACGGCATTTTATATGCAAAAGTGGAGCCAAAAAACTTTTCGGCAAACTCCGACCGACGTCTGAGAGTCCGTCGGTTGAAGGAAGCACAGGCTAAACAAGCTGATACGTCGTGGTCTGGGCCTAAGCAAGGAAGGCAATAAGAGTGGAAATCCTTATGAGGTATTTGTTTCCCACAAGTTAAACAATTATTTACTTTGTCTGACATCGGCTGAGGCAAGAAAGAGTCCCCAACGGGGTACTTAGCTTTTTAGAAGTCTTCGGTATGCTGAAATCTCTGGATCTGACCGACCAGCACTTGTGAACAGCTTCTGCTTCGGGCACCGCGCGGCAAGAAAGACTGAGGAAAATGGCGTCGGCTGATGCCTTTATACCCAAGCAGCTATGACATCGGGTGAAGTGCGACATCAGCCGAGGCCAGACCCAGACTTTGGAATCCGGCCGACCGAAGGGCTGCCTGAGGCAGGGCAACCCATTTGTTAGGACTGCAGATGCATCCTTGAAGGACATCAAATGTTCTGGTTATCTTTCTATGTACTTAAAACCAGTATTTGTGTAATGTATTTTATGTATACCATATGAATGCTCTTGAATAAGCTTAGAGAAATAACATTCCACTATACGAAAAGCATTTTTGATAAGTGGCTAAATAAATGACCCCTTTAGTCTTGCAAGTGAAATAACCAGAACTATTAAAACATTCACACACTGACTATACATACTACATTTGAATGTGCCTAATTTTGGCCTCATTTTTATTTACAGTGCAATGAAAAAGTATTTGCTCCCTTCCTGATTTCTTATTTTTTTTGCATGTTTGTCACACTTAAATGTTTCAGATCATCAAACAAATGTAAATATTAGACAAAGATAAACCAATTACACACAAAATGCAGTTTTTAAGTGATGACTTTATTTATTAAGGAAAAAAACTATCCAAATTTACATGGCCATATATGAAAAAGTATTTGCCCCCTAAACCTAATAACTGGTTGTGCCACCCTTAGCAGCAACTGCAATAAAGCATTTGAGATAACTGACAATGAGTCCTTCACGTCGCTGTTGAGGAATTTTGCCCACTCTAATTTGCAGAATTGTTTTAATTCAATCACATTGGAGGGTTTCTGAGCATGGACAGCCTTTTTAATGTCATGCCACAGCATCTCAAGTGGATTCAAGTCTGGACTTTGACTAGGCCACTCCAAAAGCTTCATTTTGTTTTTTTTAAGCCATTCAGAGGTGGACTTGTGTTTTGGATCACTGTCCTGCTGCAGAACCCAAGTGCACTTCAGCTTAAGGTCACGAACTGCTGGCCCGACATTCTCCTTCAGGCTTTTTTGGTAGAGAGCAGAATTCATGGTTGCATCAATCACAGCAAATTGTCTTTCTAGATCCAGAAGCAGCAAAGCAGCCCCAGACTATCACACTACCACCACCATGTTTGTCTATTGGCAAGATGTTCTTTTTCTGAAATGCTGTGTTACTTTTACGCCAGATGTAACGGGACACAACTCCCCAAAAGTTTAACTTTTGTTCAAGTCAGTCCACAGAATATTTTCCCAAAAGTCTTGGGGATCATCAAAATGTTTTTTGGCAAAAGTGAGATGAGCCTTTATATTCTTTTTGGTCAGAAGTATTTTTCGGCTTGGAACTCTGCCATGCATGCCATTTTTACCCAGTGTCTTTCTTATGGTTGAGTCATGAACACTGACCTTAAGTGAGACCTACAGTTCTTTAGATGTTGTTCTGGGTTCTTTTTTGACCCCTTGGATGAGTCGTCGTTGCACTCTTTGCGTAATTTTTGTAGGCTGTCCACTCCTGGGAAGGTTCACCACTGTTCCATGTTTTCTCCATTTGTAGATAATGGCTCTCACCATAGTTAGTTGGAGTCCCAAAGCTTTAAAAATGGCTTTGTAAACTTTTCCAGACTGATAGATATCAATTACTTTGTTTCTCATCTGTTCCAGAATTTCTTTAGATCGCGGCATGAATTTCTTTAGATCGCGACATGATGTCTTCCTTTTTGGGATCTTTTGGCCTACTTCTCTTTGTCTGACAGGTTCTATTTAAGTGATGTCTTGATTCAACAGGTCTGGCAGTAATCAGGCCTGGGTGGTTAGTGAAATTTAACTCTGCTTTCCCAAAAGTTACTTCATGATTTAACAAGGGAGGCAATTACTTCTTCACACAGGGCCATGTAGGTTTGGATAGTTTTTTTTCCTTAACAAATACAATCATAACTTAAAAAACTGCATTTTGTGTGTACTTGGGTTATCTTTGTCTAATATTTGTCGAAAATTTAAATTTGTTTGATGATCTGAAACATTTAAGTGTGACAAACATGCAAAAAAATAAGAACTCAGGAAGGGGGCAAATACTATTTCATTGCACTGCATTACACAGGGAGAAGCCACTGCCTCTACCATCCCTTTAAAATTTTGACCTTTTCTAAATAAAATACATATTTTTCCCTCAATACAGCTGCAATATTACTAGTGTAAATAAGAATGTTCCAATTCCTGACAATGGGATTTTGAATAGCTACACTATTGATATTAAACGTCACAACCATGGCTCTATTAAAATATCACTATTACCGTTTTGTTTACTTGAACCAAAATCCATACAACTTAGTATCAGGTAATATATGTCACATCTGATTTTTTGGTAACCACCTCTTCATGGATAACATTTAATAACCGTAAAGGGTACAGTCTTCTAACCAGCATATTCTTTAAAATGTCATTTTCATATTCCAAGGTGCAGTCCTCTGATACCACCCTAGCCAGAAACACTATTTGCCTTTTTAACAATTTTTTTTTCTGTGTGACATCTAGCAAAGTACAATAAGGAATTTGAATATGTTGGTGTTGGATATATGTTGGAAATAAAATTTCTGTTAAGATTCCTGGTTATCTGTACATCAAAATAACAATGTATCTGATGACTATGCATGAACTGGAAATTTCTGTGGCAGTGTTAATATAGCTAATAAATTGCTCAAATTTATTCAAAGTGTCTACCCAAAATAAGCAAATGTCATCCAGAAATCTAATGTAGAAATTCCAACATCACATATATAGAATTAAATACAATTTTTTCCCTTGTATGCCATAACATTTGTAAAGACAGGAGTGCAAGCAGCACCCACTATCACAACCTTTTCTGTTGATAAAATTCACCTTAAAAATATAAAATTATTTTAAGTATTTTCTCTTAGGTTGACAATGTACCAATCATTAGTATCAGATAAAACTTCATGGAACCATTTTATTCCTTATGAGATACAGTGCTGAATAAATCTTTCATAAATATTTACAAAAATTAATATAATATTATAAATATCAGGAACGCATTTGTATAACTTCTTAAGCTTAAACTCAACAAATTTAGCTATACATCAAATGCTTGACCCTAATGCATCCACTACAGGTCTAAGTGAGGGAGAGTCCAATACACGCTTGTGCATTTTAGGCAGTTTTTCTGCCCTTGCATCAATAAACCACAAAAAATCTCAACTTTTATAAGCAATATTAATTTCAATATTAGAAACTTCTAATCAGGCATCACCACTCAGTAAATTAAGCATTCCCCAACATAGGCTTAGTAACAACCAACCCCCTTGTCAGGTTTCATTAATCTAATACTTTTATCTGAACAAATATTCATCAGTAAAAAGAAGTTATGTTCTTACCATAACGTTCCATGTGAGTTGTTCATCTCGCCTTTGTTCTTACACACGGGTTCGGAGCCGATCCCTTGGCTCCGAGTCGGCCACATTCCAAGCTCTGCATCTAAGAGAAGCTCTAGGCACAGCCCTATCCCATGATCCTCTCCTGCTAACCCTCAGATCTAGTTTGCTATGAAAACCAGACAACAGAAGACATACCCGCCTACACATGCATACATATCAATACAGATATAAACGTATATACACAAAAATATATATATACATGTCCGAATATGAACGCATACATAAGAGACAGGCAGTCCAAGGGGACCATGAGAAAAGACAACCAGCCACCAGTCGTACCTGTTCTTCCAGAACACGGAGGAGGGAGGAGGGCGGGAATGTAAGAACAAAGGCGAGATGAACAACTCGCATGAAACGTTATGGTAAGAACATAACTTCTTTATGTGAAGTTGTTCGATCTTGCCATTTGTTCTTACACACGGGTAGCGTCCCTAGCACCCCAAACCCCGGGTGGCTCACGGGAGAACATTCAGGAAAGATATTTAAGTGGGCATGACGAAGCTGGTTCAAAGGGTGATAACATGAGTTGGGATAGCATCAGATTTAAATTCCAAGGAAAAAACGGACTTCGAATGGGTGGTCGGAGATAAGTTCCCTTCATGAAAGCTCTACAAAGTCTGTGAGACATAATTGTAGCGCCCCTTTCACCTACATGAAAATAAGATATGGCAGCCAGCTGTACCTTTATGGTGGATGTTGAAGCCCCCTGATGAAAAAGAGTAGATAGAAAATCTAGAACCTTATGAATAGGAGCAACCGGGATCTATACCTTGTTTGGAAGCCCAACACACGAAACATTTCCACTTGCTCTTGTACAATTTTCTAGTGGAGGTTTTGTGGGAAGAAATCAAAATATGTTGTACTGTTGGAGATAAAAGATCTGACCTGGCTAAGCTGGGAAATGGAGCAGCCATGCTGCCAATTTGAGGGACAAAAGAGAGAGGTGAAGAACTCCTGACGAGTGGGTCTGAAGGTCTGGCAGTGGGTCCAGAGTCCAAGGTTCCTCTATTTGGTGAGCTTGGAGGAAGGGGAACCAGATTTGTCGAGGCCAGAATGGTGCTATCAAGATGATCATCCTTTCCAAACCTTTGGTTTTCTGCAGAAATTTCAAGACTAGTGGAACAGGAGGGAAGGCATATAGGAGACCCGGGGGCCAATCGTGCACAAGTGCGTCCCTGGGAGCACCCCCCGAAGGGGGAAGTAGGGCGAAATAGCTTCTGCATTTTGTATTCAAGGGGGATGCAAAAAGGTTGCAGCAAGGCTGACCCCATCTGTGGAATATCCTTTCCACTACTTGATTTTTGAGGGACCACTCGTGAGGCAACAGGATGGCTCTGCTCAATCTGTCTGCTATTACGTTGGACGTCCCCGGGATATGCGTTGCTATGAGAAAGCATCCGGTGGACACAGCCCACTGCCAGATTCTCAGGGCTTCTCTGCATAAGGGGTAAGACCTGGCTCCTCCTTGTTTGTTTATGTACCAGACCACTGACATGTTGTCTGTCTGAATTGCAACTGTTCCCGGAGATAAGTAGTCGTGAAAGTGTTGCAACGCCAGGAACACTGCTCTCAACTCCAGGACATTGATGTGCAGACTGTACTCCATTTTCAACCACTCGCCTTGAACTGTTCTTCCCTGAAAAAGTCCCCCCCACCCTATAAGGGAAACGTCCATGATCACTGTGGCTATGGTGGGGGGGGGGGCGAACGGGCAGCCTATCGTAAGCTCATGGCTATTCATCCACCATCGAAGATCCCGCTTGCAAGACTCCGTGAGCAGGATGTTGTGTGACAATGGTAGCCATTGGTAAGGCCACTGGAGGATCCTCTTGTGCATTCTCCCTAGGGGGACTGCGATAAGGATAGCTGCCATCATGCCTAAAACTTTCAAGACCTGTGTAGCGGGAACTCTCTTTGATTTTGTAGAAGAGTAGAAATCTGTCCTCTCAAGGCTGAAACTCTTGTTTGGGGAAGCCAGATCAGAGTTAAGGTAGTGTCCAATTCTGCTCCTATGAATGATATATGATGTGAAGGCGACAAGGCAGATTTTTCGAAGTTCAGCGTTATGTCTAAACGGGAACAGAGATTGATTGTATAGTCCCTGGCTTGCAATAGGTGATGCCTGGTGGTGGCGGTAAGGAGCCAGTCATCTAAGTATGGAAACACACGGAATCCTAGTTGTCTCAGGTGGGACACCACTACTGCCATGCACTTGGTGAACACCCTGGGGGCTGAGGTGAGGCCAAAGGGCAGAGCTCGAAACTGAAAATGACTGGCTCCCAGCCGGAAGTGCAAGTGATCTCTGGATGGCCTGGCCATTTTTATGTGGTAGTACGCATCCTTGAGATCTATAGAGCACATCCAATCGTTCGTTTGAAGAAACGGAAGGATCGATTGTAGCGTGACCATCCGGAATTTCTCCTTCTTCACGAAGGTATTGAGTTTGCTGAGGTCTAGTATCATCCTCCAGTCCCCTGTTTTCTTTGGAACCAAAAAGAACCTTGAGTAAGTTCCGGATCCTATTTGGTTCGCCGGGACTGGCTGGATGACTCTTTTTCTCTAACAGCCTTTGTATTTCTATGGCTGCCTGATCCCGCAGACTGGGTGGAACATCTGGGAATCTTTTTTGGGTGGGAGGATTGTCTAAGAGAGGGATGTTGTATCCTCTGGTTATTATGCTTTTTACCCAGGAATCTGAAGTGAGATTTAGCCAGGCCTCTGGGTATAAAGCCAAGCGACCCCCGACTGCCTCCAGAGTAGGACAGCTGGGCCTCCCCTCAGGAGTGCTGGAAGGGCTTGCCAGGGACACTATCCCTGTTGCCCTGGTTCTGCGGACCTCTTCCATTCCATTCCTTCCCCCTCCTCTGCCTCTGGAGGGGGTTTCACTAGGTGTGGATTGGAAAGCTCCCCGAGTCTTCCGGAACCACATTTTTCCACCTCTTTGCCCTTTGGGGTATGGTCTAGAAGGGGCGGAAAAACGGACCCCTATGGCTGAGAGGGTCTTTCCTTCTTGCTCACACGTAGTGAGAGTCTCCTTCACTTTGGGCTCAAACAAGGAGAAGCCATCAAAAGGGGCATTAACAAAGGAAGACTTGAAGGCTTCTGCAAAGGAGCATAGGCGCGTCCAGGATTGTCTCCTTAGAGCGATCGCTGAAGCTGCAGCCCTACTCGATCCTTCGGCTGCATACGAAATGAGCCGCATGGATGAGTTAACGATAGAGTTTAGGGTATTGAGCTGTGCTGTCACCTTGTCTGAGACAGCAGCATCTGTGGTACCCTGTAGAGCACCTCCCACTTCCTTGAGGAGATCTCTCTGAAGACGGGTAAAATGAGTGAGGTAGTTCAGCGATCGCATGGAAAAAGTCGCTGAACTAAAAATGCGCTTCCCGTACCTGTCCATCATCCTAGAGTCTTTGTTAGGAGGATGAACAGAGGAAGATGCTTCAGACATTTCTTTCTTGGTGGCCGCCGCCACCACCATAGCATCAACTGGGACTCCCTTGGTGAGATACGCTTTATCCTGGGGAGCAGTGATGTACTTATTGGGCCTCCGAGGGGCTGGTTCCAAAGTGTCAGGGGACTCCCATGCCCTTCGAGCTGTTAAATCCATTAACTCGTCAATAGGCGGAGTTACCCAGGAGGTGGAAGGTTGAGCCCCAAAAGCCTTCAGCAACACCGACTCGTCCTCAGTGGGGGCAAGTGACTGCCAGTCACTCCTCTGTTTGAGAATTTCCAGGATGTCGGCAAACGAGACATCCTCGGAGGAGGACCGTGGGGACCCCTCTGACTCATCCAAGTCAGTGTCCGATGTCAATGATTCCTGTGGGGAATCAAGGTGCCTCCTCTTGCACAATCTCTTTCTTGGGACTTCATCAGAGGGGAAATCTGGTGAAGCTTCCGAGGAGCAGGGTTCACCCTCTGGGGCTGACTGAGGCTTTGGGTCTCTACGCTTGGTGGGGACCAGTGGTGCAGAGACAGAACGCGGACCTTTCGGGGAGGGAGAAGAGGAATCTGAAGATGTGAACGTCTTACCAGACAAAACCTTCCTCATGGCCTCGAAGGCACTGGAGCCCCGGGCCGAGGACTCCACCGGTTCCAAAGAAGACGGTAGCCTCCCTGGGCCCGGAACCATGGGCTCCGATCCAGAGGACGGAGCCGAACTCATCTGTGCTGAGGCACCGAGGGGAGAGTCGGAACCAAAACTTCGGTTCGACTCTCCCCCCCCGGAACCAAGGAGAGACTGTCGGCTCCGAGACCCCTCGATGGGTACCAAGGGTGTCGAGGTCAGTGGAGCCAAAAGCACTAAAGAAGGCTTCGGCTCCGGGGGATCAACAATCATCAGATCCTCGACTCCCGGCTCCGATGACTCGATGGTCTCGAAGGAGGATCTATGGATGGAACAGGAAGGGCTTCAAGCTTCGAAACCAATTGGGACGAAACCGCAATTAGTTTGGATAAGGCCGTGTTCTCCATCAGCTTCTGCACCACTCGATCCACATCGGTGTCTGACAGTGCTCTGGAGGAACAGGTCGAAAGGGTCGAAGAGGTCACCGAGCGAAGGATAGATAAAGGGAGCACCTCTGACACTGGCTCCAAGACCTGGACCTCGCCCCAAGGCAGCAGCTCGGTGCTCGGCTCCAAGGTCTGTGGAGCCGGCGACCGAATCTTAACAGAGGTACTCTGAGTCGATGACCTGGGCCCCGATACCTTTGAAGACTTCGACCCCTTCGAAGACTTTGATGACTGGTCTGCCTTCTCTAATGTCTCCTGAAACTCCGGCTTCAGGAGACCCCTCTCAATCAGTTTCCTGCGTCTTTCCATCATCACTCTGCCACTAAACGAGTGGAAGATGCAGCAGTCCTCCTGAAGATGGAGAGGGCCTAGACAGTAGACACAGGAAATATGGTTGTCTGTTATGGACATTTTCTGTCCACAGTGGCAACGTTTAAAACCAGACTTGGCTTTCTCGGACATATTCTGAATAGAAAAATATAGTATGTAATACTAATATGTATATAACTATATATATATATATATATATATATATATATATATATATATACACACACGCACACAATAACTAACCTGACTAAACACACAGGTAAAAATTTACAACAAGACGTTAACTAGGAAAAAAGGTACTTCACACAGAAAAATCTGACAAAGCCCTGACAGAAAGATATTGGCCTAAGGCCTAGGAGCAGCCGCTCCCACAAATTCTTAAACACTATTTTAAACACTATTTTAAAACAACATGCGCACACACACACACTACTACTAACTAATACTAAGAAAAATCTCTAATTATTTTTAACTTTTTAGAAATATATAGAAATTTTTTATATAGAAAAAAGGATACTGGCCCGAGCTCTCACTCGACGATGAGACCTGTTGCAGTGGCAAACTAGATCTGAGGGTTAGCAGGAGAAGATCATGGGATAGGGACTGTGCCTCGAGCTTCTCTTCGACGCAGAGCTTGGAATGTGGCCGACTCAGAGCTGAGGGATCGGCTCCGAACCCGTGTGTAAAAACAAACGGTGAGATCGAACAACTTCACATCTCTTATTATTACTAAAAACGAAACCAGTGACAGCTGCATTTTCATTTTAAGATCATTCTGAGAATTTCACTTTTTTTTCCAAACAAACTGATTAAGAGATGACAGGGCAGGTTGAAAATAACACTCCTCCTCCAGATAATTCTTCAGTTACACTGTCACATGATTTTGAATACCAAAGAGCCAAATTAAATGTTCTTGAAATTTCATATTAATTAAAACGTCTAATATATTTGCATGCCTCACTGGTATAAAAGTTAAGACTTTTCTCAAAGAGGTTGGCATGTTTCTTAGTAATGTAATACTAACTATAATTAAAAATCATAAAGTCACTGCAATCATTGTTAACAATGGACATTACCGTTTGTTGCCTAATATTGTTTCCCAATCCCTCCCTCTCCGGGTCTACAGCTACACTGGTTTCATTCCTTATTTGATCTGATCTCCAGGGAGGGGAGGGAACTCCAAAGGGCTCTCCTGACCATGTGCCTCAAAACTGTTCAGGTCATCAGTACTACGCATAATAATGTCAGCAGTAGTGTAATTAAACAAATACCCAAAAGGTTTGGCTTTGGATATGCTTTATCAGAATAATCTTTTTTCTTTTCTGTTCTCTTTTTTTTTTTCACAAAAATGCATTTGTTACAATCTTCATTTACATTAAATAACTCACTGAAAACAGCATTGTCCAATCGTGTAATGTCAAAAACTAACTTGTACATTCCATGGTCATTAGTGATCATCAGGACTTCCATCAATTCAAATCCATGTATACCACCACTAATAGTTCCTTATGTAAATTCGATTTGTCCGTTAATCCAGCTGGATACTTCCAATACAATAAGCCCTTTGGAAGTTGTCTCACTTTAATGCACTCACAGAAAGTATAGTTATGCAAGTAAACTTATCAAAATAGTACATGTTTGAATAATGACTGCTGCAGCAGCCTTAGCTATATGGGTTATATCCCGCCAACAATATAACAACTGGCCCATTTCCAAAGCTTCAGGGCACCTTCCATGCATTAAAACCATCAGTCAGCTCAAGTTGAGCTGACTCAAAAGACAGGTTTGGATACCAAGCCCTTCAGAGCTTCCATGCCAAAAGAGAGAGGGGAGGGAGGCTGAGCCCTAAAAATACAATGTTAGGAAGAACAAAAAAAAAGTACTCACAACCTGGCATAAGCAACACATTGAGAAACAATGGGGGTGGAGAGAGCAGCTATTTCAGCAGCGATCATTCAAACATCAACTGTTATGGTAAGTTTACTTTAAAACTATACTATGTTCATCATATTGATCACTGCTGCAGTAGCCTTAGCTATAACCGATGGATTACCCCAGGTTACTACATTTGGGAGGTGGAAGAAGACTCCAGGAACCCTTGAAGAATGGTCCTGCTCAGGCCGGTCTAGAACTAGGGAAGGAATCGAGCTTATAATGCTTTGCAAATGCATGTACAGGAGGAGCAAGTTGCTGCTTCTAGAATACTTGTAGAATGTAATATTTGCCAAAAAGCGACAGATGAAGCCAATATGCTGGTAGAGTGGGCCTTGAGCCTGCCTGGAACAGTTTTGCTGTGGTGAGTGTAAGAAAAGGTAACAGACAGACAACCATTTGAAAAAAGTCTTGTTCTGACACAGGTTATCCCTTTTTCTTGCCTTCAAAAGAAATGAACAACTGATCCGAAAATCTGAAAGATTTAGTTATGTCAAGATAGTACCAGAATTGTCTGTGGACATCCAAGGTATGGAGTATCCTTTTGCCTTCATTTTTAAGTTCAGTAAATAAAACGCTGAGATGGAATGGATAGTGTGGCTAAGCCTTAAAGTAAAGTAAACTCTGATACCAGTTTAGGCATAAAAGGAGGATTAGTTCTCAAAGAAACCCTTTCTCTGTGAAAAATGAGAGAGGTTGATTCATTACTCTGATACCATTCTAGCAGAGCCCAGAACAATCAGTAAAACTGTTTCCCATTTTAAGAACCTCAAGTTAGCCAGGTTAGCCGGTTAAAATGGAACAATTGTTAGCTTCTCTAACTCAAAATTAACATCCCAAGGAGTGGCCACTGTTTTTTTTATAGGCCTCTTATATAAAACCTCTTTCAAAAACATTTTGATATTAGAATGCATTGAAAGAGGAGGATCCAAGGGTAGGCATGTTGAAATGGCCAATAAATGAACCTAGACGGAGGAGTGAGAAAGGTTAGTGGATAGTAACTCAGTCAAATATTGTAAAACCAGAGAACAAATAGCCTTGAATGAGTGCTTGTAAAGTTGCTGGAACAAACTAAAAAACATTCTCCATTTGCTAATATGATTTTCTAGTAGCGGGCTTTCTTGTCACCATTAGTACCTACTGCATGTCATCAGTAAACATGTTCCTAAAGAGAATTAAGACCTTACCATCCAGGCAATCAGTTGAAGTTGACTTAGGTTGGGATGTATCAAACAACCTAATTTTGTGCGAATACATCCCTTCTCTGAAGAAACTTGGGGTAACAGTCTCTGGCCACTTCCAAAAGAAAGGAGAAAAAGAAGTTATGTACTCATCATAATGTTCCATCTGGGTAGTTCTACTTCATTTGTCTTCAACCTGTGGGTCTTTGGATCCACATCGGATCTGACACGGCCGCATTTTCCAGCTACGGCTCCAAGCTCCTCCTCTTACCTATAATGCCCCCGTCTCTCTTCTCCTTTCACATTGAGTTTGCTGCCTAACAGGCATCAGACACCCGACCCAGTGACACCTTATTATCAAGCGCCAATCGTCACAAAAAGAACCTTAGCCCGGACAGTACCAAGGATCCCAACAATAATCGTCCAATACAAAGGACATGTCATATCCCAAAGGATAAGGTTAGTGGGAAGGAGTGGGGGACAGTTGAAGACAAATGAAGTAGAGCTACTCAGATGGAATGTTACGGTGAGTACATAACTTCTTCTATCTGAAGTAATTTACTTCATTTGGTCTTCAACCTATGGGACAGAGTCCCCAGCTACCTACCTCTTGGGAGGCCCTCATGGAAGGATATTCCTGAGCACCACAGAGCCAAAGGATGCACTAATCATAGAGACCAAATCCAGTTTATAATGAGAAATAAAGGTGTGAGATGAGGCCCAAGTAGCAGCTGAATGAGTATTATCCAAAGAGACCCTAGACCAAAAAGCCGCTGACGCTAGATTGGGTCGAATGAGCCTTCACTTTTCCTGGTAGAGACAAACCCGTCCAATGCATTGTGAAATCCAGTGAGCAATTGTCACTTTTGAAACAGGTTTACCAAAGAAGGGCTTGGCATAGGACACAAAAAGTTCAGACTTTCAGAATGGTTTAGTCCTGTGAAGATAAAACCTCAACTGCTTATGCAAGTCCAGTAAATGTAATTTGCATTCCCCTTTGTTCTGGTTGTTAGGAAAAAATACTGGCAAATTGATGGTCTGATTAATACTGGCTTCAGAAGCTACCTTGGGAAGAAAGGATGGGTTAGTGCGTAGCGACACTATCTTTATGAAAGATCATATAAGGGACTTTGATAGAAATAGCTTGAAGCTCCGATACTCTTCTAGCAGACGTGATGGTAACTAAGAAGGCAGTTTTCTAAGTCAAAAATTGTAGATCCACAGATGCCGCAGGCTCAAAGGTTGGAGAAACCAATGCCTGCAACAGTAAGGAGAGGTCCCATGGCAGAATCGGATCCTTAACCGGGGGTCTGAGAAGAAAGACACCTTTGAGAAAGGTTTTACAAAGTTTAGAGGAAGCCAATGAAGACATGCTTACCCAAACATGAAAATCAGAGATGGCTGCTAGTTGGACTCTCACCGTAGAGCAACTAGTGCCCTATTGAAAAATGCTAGCCACAAAATCTAAAACTGGATCCTTTCACTGCACTAATTTCGGCAAAGACCTCTGATTGGCCCATATAGAAAAATGTTTCCATTTACTATGGTAGACTTTTCTGGTAGACTATTTATGAGCTGCTACAAAAATGGACTTAAAAGGAGATAGACTAATAATCATGGGAACCGGAGCAGCCAAGCAATGAGCTTCAGACTGTCCAGATCTGGATGCGCTATCCCCGAGGGATGTGAGAGCAGATCTGGGACTGGATCCAAGGTCCATGGTGGAACAACTAGGCGAGACCTAAGTAAGGGAAACCAAACCAGTCAAGGCCAGAAAGGGGCGATGAGGATCACAGTGCTCCCCAGCCTTCGGGCTTTCTGTAGAAACTTCGACATAAGGGGAAGAGGAGGAGATGCATAAAGAAGCCCGGGAGGCCAAACATGAATCAGAGCATCTCTTGGGGCTTCCCCCAGTGGGGGGTTCAGAGTGAAAAACTTGCTGCATTTCGCATTGGAAGGAGATGCGAAGAGATCTCAGCAAGGATGACCCCACTATAGAAAGATCTGTTCCGCTACTGAAGGATTCAGAGACCACTTGTAAGTGATCAGGATCGATCTGTCCTTATAATGTTGGATTGTCCTGGGATGTGCGTTGCCACCAAAAAGCAGCCAGTAGAGGTCACCCATTCCCAAACTCTCATGGCCTCTTGACATAAGGGATAAGATCTGGTTCCCCCTTGCTTGTTGATACACCAGACCACTGACACTGTCCGCCTGAACTGCAATCATTCCCAGAGGAAGATGAGCATGAAGGGTATGCAACACAAGAAGAACCGCTCTCATCTCTAGAACACTGATGTGCAGATAGGTCTTGGAAGGGGACCACGCTCCTTGGACTGTCCTTCCTGAGCAGTGTTGGCTACAGCTTTTAGGGTGACCATTTGTGCACTGAAAGTCTTTCCTGTCCTCTGCCAACATAGACCCTGGAGTCGACTCCATGACTTCCTTGACCAGATCTCTCCGGAGTCGAATGACATGCATCATGTAGTTCAGCGCCCTCACAAAGAAGGTCGCCAAAGTATAAACTCGCTTCTCAAAATGATCCAACTTTCTCGAATCTCGGTCAGGCAGGTGGACCGAGGAAGCTCTCCTGGGCGAGTTCCTTTTTGGTGGCCGCCGCCACCATCATAGCATCTACAGGAGACCCCTTGTGCAAGTGCAACTTGTCCATGGGGTGGCTTAAGACTTTGTCCGGGCACTTGGGTATTGGCTTTATGGTGTCCGGCTCCTTCCACGCCCTAGATGTTATCAAATCCACAAGTGTATCGGCAGGAGGGGACACCCAAGAGGTAGAAGGGCCCGAGCCGAATACCTCCAGAAACACAGACTCATCAGAGGTTGGTTTTGGGGTGGACCCCCACCCCCCCTTTGGCAAAGGATCTCCATGATGTCTCCAAATGAGACACCTTCGGGGTGGGGGGTGATCTTTGGGAACCTTCCCCTTCATCCAGGTCTGTCTCGTCGGTGAGGGACTCTGGAGGAGAATCCAAGTGCCTCCTTTTACATGCAAGCTTGCCGGGGGGGGGGGGCTCCTCAGGGAAACTGTCTGGGGAGATCTTGCAAGTGGGTTGTTCCAAGGGTGGAACTTCCTGGGGCACTATGGCTATGGGCTGTCCCTGAGAGGGCAAGATGGTCAGGAGCACACAAGGCCAGGGAGGTTTGGACGGACTCCAAAGTCGAAATGGTCAGAGGTCTCAAGCCTGCGAGAACCCTCTCCACCACATTGAATGCAAAGGGGGAATGGACCTCTTGGGCTGACCTAGCAGAAACTGCTCCCCCCTGATCCAACCAGGGAGGCACAGCCGAGACAACAAGGGGAATACTTCTCTCTGACAACCTCGGAGCACTCCCTCAGATCTGACCTTGAGGTTACGGATCCAAGAGCTCGTATCTGACACACTCAAGGCACTGGGCGGCATCGAGCTACAGGGTACTGTTGGCGCAGACCCCTCGACTCCAATCGCCCTCGGATCCAATGAATCCAAAACCGCATGTTGGATCGGAGAAGGAGTGATAGGTCTAAACAATGGTTGGAAGGCGCCCACTATGGGTGGAGAAGGCCCTGGCAAGACCCCCATTTGGATTTGAGTGTGAATAAACCTCTGCATTATCTTGTCCATCACCGCTTCAGACAAGCTCCAAGTAGAGTGGGAGGACACCGCCAAAGTAGGCCGGGAAAGCCGGTTAGAGGAAGGCCTAGGGGGCGAGTGGCTAATCTGTAACTCGGGCTCAGGTGAAAACCTGGGGGACCTGAGCCAAGGTGTCACTGGACTGGAAACAGGCTTAACCTTCAGTGGTGGGGTGGCCTCTGACAAGTGCTCGGGTGGTTTCGTTTGCAAGGCCAATCCTTCTTGGCTTTATCCCCTTCCTCAGACCTCTTCACTGGAGCGTAAGTCCCAGAGGCCGTGGAAGGGGAAGCTGAAGCAGGAGCTGCTGCTTTCCCAGCAGCGGAAGGTGGGACCTCAGTCCCAGCAGAAGAGGGCAACAGGCCCTTAATGGTCAGTTTGTGCCGTCTGTCCTTAAGTGCCCTGGAATTAAACCGAATGCAAATAGGACAGGGGGACTGGAGGTGAGGCACCCCCAAGCAAACTACACACAGTGTGTGGCCATCTGCCTGAGAAAGCTTATGGCCACACTCTGCGCACCTTTTGAAGCCTGGCTTTGGGGTGTCTGCAATGCCTTAGCCAGCCCAAAACACACACACACACAGACACACACAGACACACACAGAGACACACACACACACACACACACACACACACACACACACACACACACACACACACACACACACACACACACACACACACACACACACACACACACACACCACTCAGAAAGAAAAGAGGGGAGGAAAGATAGCAAAGTCTACTTACTACTTTTTTACCCTACGGAGAACCCGGGAAAGTACAAAAAAGGGATGAAAGAGAAATTAGATAAGAAAGGGCAAAAAAGGAACAAATTACTGTTAAGAAAACTCCCAAATGCTCTGGAGCTCAGACCATGCTGCTTCCTCTCAGGTGGCAAATGAGATCTGAAAGGGGAGGGTTATGCGTAAGGGGAGGAGCATGGAGCTCAGAGCTGTAGTTGGAAAATGCGGCCATGTCGGATCTGATGTGGGTCTGAAGACCCACAGGGTGAAAAGCAAAAGAAGTAAACTACTTCAGATCCACTGTTGCTTAGGCCAGAAAGAAGTCACCACAATCTTGGACAATTCCTTCTGAATCATCATAAGTACCCTGGATATCAGTGAAAGGGTGGAAAAGTATAAAGGGACACTCCTAACCAAGGAAAAGAAAAGGCATCTGTTTTCCAGACCTTCTTGCATGTAATCCTTCAGCAGAATCTTGCCAGCTGACTGTTCAGACAGGATGCAAATATGTCTACTTGAGAAACTCCCCATAGACGGATCAAATCTTGGAAGGACCCCTGACCTAGTTTCCATTCATGAGGGTTTCCACTTGTCCTACTCGGCTCGTCTGCCGCACAGTTTTGCTCTGACTGAACGCAGGATACCTGTAGAGTGAAATTGTGCTGTGAAGTTATATCACAACCTAACATCACTGTAAAGAGGGTAAGATCTGGTTCCCCCTTGCTTGCTGATGTACCACGACTGTTGTATTGTCTATAACAACTTGAAGAGGTCCCAGGGACCAAAGACAAGTTATAGTTTAATGCCTTGATCAGGGCAAGCATCTGTTTTACATTTATGTGCTTGCATCTGTCCTTGGTGTCCCACACACCTTCCTTGTCATCCCTCCTGAAACAGCTCCCAAGTAAAGTCTGAGAAGTTTGTGGTGACGGACTGCTTTGGAACAGGAAGGGAAAAGAGAAGACTCATATTTAGGGATATTTGCTGTCTTCACCCACTCCAGGAGGGAGGAGAAGGAACTTGAAACAGTCTTCCAGTTACCAAAGGACACTGTAACCACCAATGAATCTGCTCATGACACACACTCATCAACCATGTGGGGAAATCCAAAGGATGCGGTAGGAAAGACCACTGAATGGTCAGAGTCCATTGTAGGGCTCTAATGTCGTATCTGGCTAGAGGGACCAGTTCTATCAACACTGCTATATGAACCCAGACACTTCTTAAATGCATGAAACAGAGGTTTTTTCGATTTTTAAGAACTGACAGGGCCTGAGCTTAGGAGACTGAAAACTCTGGAGCTCAGAAACCTGGCAATTTGACAGACCATGTCTAAATGACAACCGGTGAACTCTAGGACTTGTACAGGCTGAATGCTCAATTTTGGATACTAGAATGTAATGCTAGATTGTCACATAGCCTGAGTAAGAGTACCTGGCCAAGATCAACAATGACTCTGGAGGCGGTGAGGAGCTAATCTTCCAGTTATGGAAACACCTAAAATCCTTGAAGCTGGAGCCAGGCTGCAACCACTGCAATGCACTTGGTAAACACCTGGGGGAGTGAAACCAAATGGCAGGGCTCTGAACTGATAATGACAGACTCTCAGCTGAAAGCAAGGGAACCTCTAGAAACACTGATCTTGATGTGATGGTAAGCATCCTTGAGGTCTGCCAAGCATATCCAACTGTCCCTTCCTCAGAAGTAAGACGGACTGCACCATGATCATTCAGAAACTGGACTTTTTGAAAACTGATTTAGTTGGCTTAAAGCCAAAACTGGTCTGAGGTCCTCTGTTTTGTTTGGGGCTAAAATGAAACTGAAACAGACCGCAGATCCTATCTCATCTGGTGGGACCTCCTGAATAACTACTTGTGAGCAGCTTTTGGTCCATCTGCTGCGTTAAGCTTCTGATGGGGTGGAACATATAGGAAATGTTTTGGGTGACAGTTTTAACTTCTAGAAAGAGGAGAAAATAACCTCTGAATATGACTCTCAACACCCAGGCATCTGAGATGATGGCCCCCCCAAGCTTTTGGGTGGAGAACTAAATAACCCCCGACTGCCTCCAGAGAACAGCAGTTTTGTAACCCTTGTGGATTGGTGAAAGGGCTTACTGGACAAGGCCCCATGGAAGCCCTGATTCTGCAGACCACTTCTGCCCTGTGAGCATTGGCCATCATGATGCCCCCCACCCTCAGGAGAAACCTTCTGAAGGCGCATCCTGGGAAGAGAACTGTGGCATCCTAGGAAGAGAACTGTGACATCCTGAAAGACAGACACTTACCCCCTTTCTGATTCCAAGAAAAGGTTCACCTGGGAGGAACAGAATAGTGCACTCTGATGGCAGACAGTGTCTTTCCATCTTGTTTACTCCTTGTGAAAGTGTTCTTAACCCTGGGCCCAAATAAGAAGGATCCATCAAAAGGGGAACTGGCAAAGGACACTTTGAAGCAGTTTGCAAAGTTATATAATCGCATCCAGGCATGGTGCCACACTGCAATCCTGGAGCCATATCTCTCAACTGTACAGATTTCTGCAGAATGTCTAGACTTTTGCCTTATATGTTTGGTCCATTTATCAAAAAAATTGTGGCTGTCTGACAAATTAGTGACAAATCATTAAAGATTGAAGTTAGAAAATAATGACAGACATATGAGTTTTAGATTTCATGCTAATGCAAAACCGGTTATTCTACCAATTTTCTAAGTTTGTAAGATCAATATTTCAAAATTGTCCCTACTTGCACCACTTTTTTATGGCTTTTCCCAGATTCCTTACTCTAAGAGGTTGAGAGGTATGCCTGGAGCCTGCTGGTCTAGATGCTCCATCAGCCATGTTAGAGATGAGTCTCACTGAAACACTGGCAATGGAAACCACGGCAGACAACTGATTTGCCAGATTTTTCTGAGTATCCGGAGACTGCTGTGTCTTGAGGGTACATGACACTAGGTCCTGTCTTGTCAAATGAGATAAGTAGTCAAGTGCTCTCAAACCAAAAGTGGATGAGGCAAAGGACTGTTTACCTAATCTACTGAGTGCCACAGACTCCCTGTTTGGGGGAGTGAATCAAAGAGCTCTCCTATGAGATCTCCTTCTTGGTGGCTATTTCCATCACAATGGTATTGATGGCTAGACCCTTACTCCAATGAAGGCAGTCTTCCGGGGGGGGGGACGACTCTGGCTTTCTAGGGGTAAGCTCCACTGTGTCAGGTTCCTTCTACTCCCTCTGGGACACCAGGTCTATAAGGGCATCCATAAGGGGAATCATTCAAGGCATGGATAGGCCAACACCAAAGGTATCCAAAAATCCAACTCCTTCTAGCCTCCATGGTGACAAAACAACTCCAACAAAATCACCAAAGCAGGCATCATCCCATGGGGGAACCCTTTCCTTCCTTGAAGGCAAAATCCTCGGTAAGAGGCTGCTCTCTGTGGAATTCAAGTGCTTCCTCTGGCTCTTCCCTGAAACCTCCCATTCTGATGGAGCTAGAGAGGAGGGGGAAGAGTCAGGAAGCATTGCCAACTGGGCAGACTGGAGACTGGCTGATGCAGGCTGTCCAGGAAGTAAATAGTGTGGGAAGAAATGGTCAGGGAATTGTTATGGCTAGGCTTGTATAGTCCCTAGGGCCGAAAGCCTAGTACCAACCTATGAACTAATGGCTGCTCAGAGAAACAGATGAAAATTAGGAGGGGGTGCTGGCTGGAGACATCTGACCCTTCTTGCAAGAAGAGAACATCCTCTCAACAATGTCAAAGGCCAAGGTGTAGGTGGGACTCTTGGGTCTGAAGGTCCTGGGAACCTAAAGGTTCTGAAGACGGCCCCAAACCTAAAGAAGCCATGCCTACACCTGACTCTGAGATCAGAGCCGAACTGTCTAAAGCCAAAACTTCAACAGGTAGTGACAATCTCAAAGCAGGGACTGTTAACTCCAACACACAGTAACTTCAGATTCAACACCATGGCCTGAAGGTCCTGATGGCCCTAAACAAGTCCGAGTTGAGGCTACCAAGGAACAGGATGAAGCTGAAAACTGCCAAGTCATCTGATCCAATCCAGAGAGTGGAAATTTAGGTGACCCTGAAGACCTCAGATCCAAAGGGGCTGATGGAGCAAACAAAATAATAGAGCCAAGGGTCCTGGTGCCAGACCTGGACATTAGGGGATAAGGCTTAACTGCATCTATGCCTGCAAAAAAGGGCCACATCAGCTATTCCAGATCTATAGTTTTGATGTTACCCATCAACCTCAATGACCAGCAGATGGATGAAGCCACCAAGGAGAGGACCCCATGAGCCAGAGAGACTCTGAATCATGCTGGAGACCGGGAAGACTCCGGCGATCAAACAGGAGGAATGTGAGGAGAAAAGGGAGAAGCCACCCTACCTGAAGGTGCTTCCTTTGATCAGGAAGGGGCTCGAAATGCTCAGAGCCAGAGAGGATATATCTTGCCTAATTTAAGCGCTGAAGGCAATCAGCTCTGAGATGTCAGAACCAACGTCAGTGCTGATGCTGCCAGGGAAGTCGAAAGTCAGGGGCCTTCAGATCTGGAGAACCTAAGGGCACAGGTCCAAAAGTGGAGGCTGAAGATGATCGCTTACAGTTTTTGTTTGGTCTGCTTGGAGTCCTGTGGTCGAGACTTCTCAGACACAGTCTTGGGAGCGGAGGTAGAAGGTGCCCTAGAAGAATGAGTAGTAGTAGAAACAGATAAGCCAGAGGGTAAAAGCCCTTTCAAATCAAGCTTGGCCTTATGCTTGTTTACAACACACGAGCTGAAACTTTCACAAATGCAGCATCCCAATCTTGATGCCCTGGACCCAAGCAATACATGTATTTTAGGTGTGCATCCTGGGAGGGCAACTTGTGCCCACGGAAACACATTTCTTAAAACCTTTATCCATTTAACAACCCTACTACAGCACACTAATTTTAAGGAAACAACAAACTCTACAAGGGTAAGGGAAGAAAAGATCTCATCAACACCACTACGCTAGCTCTCTGAAAATAAAAAAGGCAAGTGCAGCCAAAGACCAAGCTACAGACATGAATGGCACCAAACTAGATCTGGGGAGCTGATGCAGGAAGTGGAGAGTTATGGGTAAGGCAGGCGCAGCCAAAACAGGCTAAAGATTTTTGAACTGGCCGATGTTGGATCACAGTCCCACAAGTTGAACCAGATGGAGCAGACATCAGATAAATGGTTAATAAATACAGTGCTCCCATTTAAAAGTACAGTTAAGTGTCATGACAGTCCACTAAAACATACACTCATAGGTTCATAGGTGTACACTAGGTTAATGACAACTAGGGTCCTTATCGTCTAGTTGTACAACTCAAATGCGACTCTCATATTTAATTTATAATGGGGTGAGTTACTGTCTTCCTCTACCCATCACAGACATATGCGCCAAACCAGGGATGAATTTCCGATTAACCATCCATTGGCCCAAGTTGTGTTTAAACAGTGATAGGGAGCAACTGAGCTTTACATGGATGGGTAGCCTGTTTCAGAGAATGGGAACTCTCTGAGAAATTGTCTCTCCAATGTGTCCTATTTACGTTGCAAGCAAAATTTAGGTCTTTTAATCTAGTAGTTCTGATGCTGTTCGTTATGCGGATGTGCAAAAGGTTCATCAAAAGAGAGTCTAGGGATGCCTTGTGTACCAGGCAAAGATCACCTCTCAGAAGTCTGTATAACACAGAGTAGAGAGACAGCACTTTAAAGTGATAAGCGTAGGACATTGTGTTTACTCTCTGTATTCTTGTTGTAATGAACATATCAAAGGGGGCATTAAATTTATGATGGGTGCAAGGAAGGTAGAGTACAGTCATACTCTCTGGACAAAGATGCTATGCCCTTGTTTATAAGCTGAGCAACATAAAAGGATTTTCTTACTACCTTGGATACATAATGGCTGAAGGCTAGGTTACTATCTACAAGGGTTCCCCAGGACCCTGACAAGTGAATCAACTTTTAGGGGTGTTTTACTGATGACATAGTTACCCAGGGTGACAGACTTCCTAAAAGGTACGATATTGCATTTATTGGTATTTTGTTTTAAGCCACAAACTTGGCACCAAGTATCTGTCTGTCTTAGACCTTCCTGAAGGTCTCATCTCGCAAGGATATAATGACTGCTTCCAGTTTGTAATCATCAGCGGACTTTGTTACCTAGAGGGCTTTAACACTGGTATCTACTACATGGATGTCACAGCCAAAGATGAACTGGCCTAGCACATAGCAATGGGAGACTCCACTGGTGACCTCACAAACTCTAACTCCTGGGTCCTATTAGTGAACCAGCTAGCTATCCAGCACGTTATAAAAAAGTTTACACTTAGATCCGTAAGTTTACCAAATTTAGGTAGGCAGTATGCATCATTTTCCCCTCATCCATTGCCTTAGTGACCTTTTCAAAGTCGTCCACCAGATTCAGTAAGTATGACCTTCCTTTGACAAAGCCAAACTGGGATGGATCTAGTGCCTGGAGGTCTCCTATGTCCTTGTTGATAATTTCCATGACTTTGCAAATAAGACTAGTCAGACTAATGAATCTGTAGTTTCAAGGATTTGTTGAAGGTGCTTCCCTTTATAAAGGGGGATGACTGTCACGCCCTATACTCATATGGCACAAAGCATGTTTTAAGACTATAGTTAAATAATGACTCCAGGAGTTCTGATAAGTCATACTTCAGACTGTTCAGGAGGCATCCTGGAATGTTAACAGGGGTCATTGAGGCTATGTTCTTGGCTTTAGCAACAGCAGCCAGTACATGCTTAATAGTTATAGCTGGAGGGGCTATGTTTGAGATTATTTTTGGGGGATGGTGGGGGTGAGAGGAGGGTAAAGACAGGATTGAATTTGTTGGCTAATAGGCTCGCTATATCACCATATTTTTTAACTCAGAGTTTTAAAATCTTTCCTAAACAGTAAAGTATAATAAAATAATTTGTATAGAGTGGAAGGCTTTTCCAGAAAGGGAACTTATCTGCCCAGCAAAGGATCAGCACATGTAGACATCAAACCTCAAAAGCCTGCAGCACAGACAATTCTTCTGTGGCAGGAAAGCTCTGAAGGGCTTGCTGCCCAAACCTGCCTTTTTAGATAACTCCGCTCAAGCTGACTGACAGTCTGGGTGCATGGAAGGTGTCCGTAAGCTTTGGAAGCTGTCCGGCTGTTAAATCTTTGAAAAGACATAACCAACATATCTAAAACTACTGCAGCAGTAATCAATATGATGAACATATACTTGTTTTCTATTTGAAATTTCCTATATTTGTGCAGTTTCTTCCCAAAATTTGTTGTTTATTCAATGTTTGATTAATCTTAACACTACTTCTAAAAGCCATTCTCTGCTTAAACCAGACAAAACATCAATACAGTAGGTGCTGTAATTCAACAAATTCTCCACTCACTCTCATAGCCACAGACAACTGTACCTCAATGTTGTCAGGGGACCCACTGATCTGGGGTTATTAAAATGATGTATTTGTGTAATTAATGATGGTACCTACAAGGTGCGCAGAAAATTATTACTCAACCTTCCTTTTGAAATCAGCTGGCTTGAAACAACCTATGTAAGCTGGTTAATGTGTTAGGTAAGATTCCCTGACCAATAACAAAATTCAGGTTGGAGAGTGTCCTGTGGCACTTCTTGTGAGACTGGAGATGCTACGTCTATCTAGTAACAAAAAAAATAGCTTTGAATAAAGTGGAAAATCTCAAAGTTAAAAGATATTTAAAAACAAAACAAAAAAATACTTGCCAAGTAAACACAACACTCAGCTTTACTGAAATAAACATTAAGTGATTTTGTCCCAGAATATCATAGGACTTCATCAGAACAAATCAGCCTGCTCAAAAGTAGCACCTTTAATGCAAAACACTGCCCACCATGTGGCCACTCAATCACATGCTCATCATGACAGAACATACTACATAACAGGAATTTCAAGGCAAGCAAGAGATGTATGAGGCAGATCACCAAAAGTCTGACTGAGATACAAAGCTGCTGAGCAGGGCAAAGATTTAACGCTTGCTCAAGAAGAGATGAAAGATGATCCTAAAATGATGAGATGATTAATCTTTTCTGGATATTTGAATACCTGAACAAATGTCAGACAATGGTTTGCAATCTAAGCAAATAATGTCAGACATTTTGCTGTGTGTTATGTCAAGAACTGAACAAACACTTTTCTAGAGCATTTGACTTTCTATCTAGTACATCGAAGTCCAAGGTATTCACAATCTAATGGAGAAGTGAAAATGCGGTCCAAACAGTGAAAAAAATGTGATGTCAGATCAAATGGTCATTTGTCCTGCACTGTTACATTACACACTGTATCTCTGCAGACTAGGTCTATCACCTTCACAGTCAATGACAGGGAGAGGGATGAGGACCACAGTTAATTTCTTTCAGTTTAATGGCACGAAAAAGCAGAACACAATCTGAACCATTTCTAAGAAAAGCCATGAAAAAGAAGCAAAATTATGACAAAGTTACTAGAAACGTATCGTGTCTACAAGAGGAAAAACTCAGAATGAAAAGTAGATGAAACTCAGAATGAAAAGTAGATGAAAAGTTTTCGCAGAAATCACACATAAAAACAATCACATCAATTTATCACTATAATCCAAGGTCCTGCACTGTTAAAGGACAGGACATGCACTTGCACAGAAGTCGTCTAAGACATCTGTAGAAGATGTGAAAAGTACAGTTGTGTACATTTACCATAAATGTAGATGTTCAAGTGTATTCACTGTTGCAGTCATTACATTTGGGTTATCTGCTTGCAGGTAGCCCTCAGTCGGCCTGATTAACAAAGTCTTGGGTCCTGCATCTGTTGCTGTCCCTTCGTCCATGACGTCAGGTCGTCAGGGGTATAAAACTTGCAGCCAACGCCATTACATCAGTTTTTCTTGCCCCAGATGTCAGGTGCCCCCCTAATGAGAAGCAATTAAATATAAACGTACAATGATATACCGCCAACAAAAAAAGCAAATATACCAAAAAGGCTTTTAAGCATAGTACAGGAAAGTAGAGGTAGAGCCAAAAGAAGTTAGGGGGCTGGAGGGGGGGGGGGGTAACCAGGACTGCAACAGTGAATACACTCTAACATCTACATCTATGGTAAGTGTACACAACTGTACTATGTTCTTCGTGTTTCACTGTTGCAGTCATTACATTTGGGTAGATAACATAGTTATGGTTGGGAGGAGGAATTTAGATAGCATTAGGACCAGCTATAAGGCCCTGCAAGACTGCAGTGGCAAAGCCAACTCTGGATTTAGAGAAAATTGGCAAATGATAATGCTTGGTGAAAGTATGTACAGAACTCCAGGTAGCAGCTTCTAGGATGTCCCTGGTAGGGACGCCTCTGAGAAAGGCTGTATAGGTAGATGCAGCCCTGGTGGACTGAGGTCTGATCCCCTAGGGGATAAGTTTTCCATGGCGCTTATAGCAGAAATTAATGAAATGGCCTATCCATTTAGAAATGGTTTGCTTTGAAATAGCCTGCACCTCTGCCCCTGCAGCAAATGCCACTAGCAGTTCTTCAGATTTCCTTTGAGGTTTAGTTCTGTCTAAGTAAAATCTAAGTTGTCTGTGCACATCTAAGGAATGCAGTATCCATTCCCCTTTGTTCTGTGGATTGGGAAAGAAGGTTGGCACATGAATGGACTGATTAAGAGCCACACTGGATACCCACCTCGGGCATGAAGGATGGATTGGTACTGAGGGACACCCTGTCCGCATGAAAGATGATGAAAGGCTCCACTGCCATAAGGGCCTGCAATTCAGATACCCTTCCAGCTGAAGTGATTGCTTAAAGGAAAGCTGTTTTCCAAGAAAGAAATTTTAAGTCTGCAGTAGCAGCTGGCTCGAAAGGAGATAGAGTGAGTGAGTTTCTCCAAAACAAAGTTAAGGTCCCAGGCTGTGGATGAAGCTCTCCCTCTGAGGAATTCCTTGAGCAGTGGATGAGAGAAGAGGGGAGGTTCTGTGTTATAATGAGCTGAAATGGCTGAGGCACGGATTTTAATGGATGAAAAAGACAGGCCCTTGTGAAGCATCTCAGTTAAGTATTGTAAAATCTGAGGTAAACTGGGTGCTGCTGTGCTCATCCCTTGAGATTGGTTCCAGGCACAGAATCTTTTCCATTTTTCAGCATATGATTTTCTAGTACTAGGCCTCCTTGCCTCTAAAATGATATCCATCACGGGTTTACTGAGGGATGGTAAAGGAGAGATTATGTAATTAGCCAGCCTGCAAGGTTCAGTGTTAGAAGCTGAGGGTGCAGAATCTGGTTCTTCTGCTGAGACAACAGGGAAGGAGTCTGAGGCAGGTGCCATGGGGATAACAGTAACACACTGCGCAGGAGGGGGTACCAGTGTTGGCGCGGCCACTCGGGAACAATCAAAATCATCCTTGGTTTGTCCCGTTTGATTTTTAGTAGTACTCTGGAGAGCAGAGGGTGGAAGGCATAGACTAATAGATTTTTCCAGCTGAAGGACAGAACATCCACTTTCCTGGTTTGTTTGTGGTTGAGTCCTTGTATAAAATTTGTCCAATTGGTAGTTGTGGGGAGAGGCAAACGGGTCTATATCTGGGCTCCCCCATTTGCTTGTCAACATGTTGAAAATCCTTGGTTCCAGTTTCCACTCGTGTGGGTCCATGAGGTTTTTGCTTAGTCCGCCTGCCAGTGTATTTAATTTTCCTGGCAGGAATTGAGCTTGTAGGTGCACTTGGTAGCTCAAGGCTGTGTTCCACAATGCCATGGCTAGTCTGCAGAGGAGGTAAGAATGTGTCCCCCCCTGCTTGCTTATATACCACATAACAGTGGTGCTGTCCGTCTTTACCATTAGTTGTCCTGGAAAAATGTGGTCCTTGAAGGCTGTCAGAACATTCTGTACAGCTAACATTTCTTTTTGATTGCTATGCAGGTGCATTTGACTTGGGTTCCATTTGCCCTGAATGCACTTCCCTGCCAGATGAGCTCTGCATGCATAGTCTGATGCGTGTTGTTAGGGTTTGGACAGCAGGGGGTGGTGTGAAAGGTAGTCCCTTGTTTTGGTGGCAGGCCTCTGCCCACCAAAGGAACTCTAGGCGTAGGCAAGGTATAACAGGAATCAATGCTTCTAGATCCTGAGAATGTTGACACCATAGGCTTTTTAGATACCACTGTAGTTTCCTCATATGCAGTCTTGGATACAGAATTAGAAGAATGCAGGAGGCCATGAAGCCCAAGGCTTGCAGTATTTGTCTTGCAGATAGCAGGGTTTTTGTGGCCACTTGTTTGAAGTAGGTTGTCAAATGAATGTGTTTCTCTGGCATGAGGTAAGCCATCTGGGAAGTTGTATTCAAGCTTGCTCCCAGGAATATAATTTGTTAATAGGGTACCAGGTGTGATTTCTTTTAGTTTATGGTGTATCTCAGACAAGTTAGAACCCTTTGTACAAAGGCCAGATGATTCAAAAGTATGTCCTGGCTTTCTGCCTGAATTAGACAATCATCCAGGTATGGGTATATTTGAATATTTCTTTGCCTGCAAAATGCAATAACTGGAGCTAGGCACTTTGTGAATACCCTGGGTGTTGTAAATAAGCCAAAGGGCAGTGCAGAGAACTGATAGTGCGTGTGGCCTGCTTTGAAACGTAGGTATCTTCTGCAAGATTCCCTGATTGGGATGTGCAGGTATGCTTCTTTTAAATCTAGTGTTGCCAACCAGGCATCTTTGCCTAGCATAGGAAGTAATTGGTGAAGAGTCAGCATCTTGAATTTTGGAATTTCCAAAAAAGTGTTTAGACAGGTCCAGGATAGTACGCCATGAATTGTCTTTTCTGGGTACCAGGAAAAGACTCTAGTAGAAACCTTGTCCCTTTTCCTCTTCTGGTACCAGTTGAAGAGTCCCCATGCTTAAGAGAGAAAGTACTTGTTTTTGGGCATCTGCCCACTGATTTGGGGGTAGGTCCGGCCACCCGCTTGGTGTTGGCAACTTGTGGAAGTGAAATCTGTATCACTGGGATACTATATTTAAAACCCATTTGTCCTGGGTGATGAGTTCCCAATTCTTTGCATGAAGAGCAATCTTTCCCCCCAAAGGAGCAGTCAGTTGATAAGTGCTTGGAAATTTTAAAAGGAAGTCAATGAGACAGTTTACCATAGGGGGGAGTCTTATTACTCCCAGATTTGGAAGTGGAGGCCCCCCACTGCTTAGTCCTGTGTGTCCCCTATGACTGAAACCTGGGTTTTTTGCTGTGTCTGTGTTTGGCTAGAGAAGACCTGGAAGGGGCAGGAAAGGACCAATTCTTAGAGAGCAAGTGAATACTAAATCTAGGAGGCTGAAAGTACAGTTTTGTACCTACCATAAATGAAGATGTTCAAGTGTTCACCCTGCTGCAGTCATCACACTTGGGTTATCCTGCCATCAGGCGGTCCCGCAGTTGGCCTGAATTCCAAAGTCTTGGTCCGGCGTCGGTTGCTGTCGCTTCTTCCTTGACGTCAGTGCGCCAGGGGTATATAAGAGGCATCCGATGCCATGTTCTTCAGTTTTTCTTGCCCCAGATGTCAGATGCCCCCAATAGGTAGGCAAAATATATATATAGCTAGATAAAAATAAAGCAATACCTTTAGGGACAAGCAAATACACCACACAGGTTGTACAGGATAGAGTGGTATAGATAAGTTCAGCTAATTCAGAGGGGATGGAGGGAGGATAACCTGGACTGCAGCAGGGTGAACACTCGAACATCTACATTTATGGTAGGTACAAAACTGTACTATGTTCATAGTGTTATCCTGCTGCAGTCATCACACTTGGGTTGAATCCCAAAGCTAAGGATGGGAGGTGGAGTTAAGCAGGGTTAGAAGAAGCTAGTAGGCCCTGCAAAACCGCAGTGGCAAAACCAGCTCTAGTCTTAGAATATAGAGGTAAGTGATAGTGTTTGGTGAAGGTGTGCACTGAACTCCAAGTTGCAGCTTCCAGAATATCCTTGGTTGGCACGCCCCTGAGAAAGGCTGCTGATGTAGCTGTAGCCCTGGTGGAGTGGGACCACCTAATGTTAGCAGGTACCGGTTTCCCATGATGCATGTAGCAGAAACGTATGCAATGCCCTATCCATTTAGAAATGGTCTGTTTTGAGATAGCTTTTCCTTGTGATCCTGTAGCATAGGCTACAAAGAGCTGGTCAGTTTTTCTAAAAGCCTTAGTTTTATCCAAGTAGTAATGTAATTGCCTGTGAATGTCCAAAGAGTGCTGGAGTCTTTCTCCTTTGTTCTGGGGATTTGGGAAAAAGGTGGGCAAATGAATGGTTTGATTTAGGACCACACTGGATACCACCTTTGGCATAAAGGAAGGGTTAGTTCGTAGACAGACTCTGTCTTGATGAAAAATGAGGAAAGGCTCCACTGCCATTAGTGCCTGTAGCTCTGAGACTCTTCTAGCTGAGGTTATTGCTAGTAGCAGGGCAGTTTTCCATGAAAGAAATTTTAAATCAGCTGAAAAAGCTGGTTCAAAGGGTGGCAGTGTAAGCTTTTCCAGAACAAAGTGGAGATCCCAAGTAGGTGCTGGTGCTCTCCTTGGCGGTCTTATGTTCTTAGCCCCTCTGAGGTACTGTCTTAGGAGTGGATGTGAGAATAAAGGAGGATCCGTCTTGTAATGAGCTGAAATTGCTGAGGCATGGATCTTAACAGATGAAAAGGAAAGTCCTTTGTGCAACATCTCAGTTAAATATTGTAGAATCTGAGGAATGTTTGGATCAAGGTGATTTTGGCCTTTAGCCTGGTTCCAGGCGCAAAATCTTTTCCATTTGTCTGAATAGATTTTCCTGGTGCTGGGCATCCTGGCCTCCAGAATGACATCCATAACAGCTTTGGATAGAGGTGTTGGCTGGTTGTTTAGGTAATATGCCATGCAGCCAGGTTTAGAGTCTTGAGCTGGCTGTGTAGAATCTGATTGTCTCGCTGGGTGAGCAGGTGAGGAATTTTTGGTAAAATCCATGGTGGGCCATGGGCCATGTTCCTTAGAATTGGATACCAATGCTGGTGTGGCCAGTCTGGTGCAATGAGTATCATTTGTGGCCTCTCTAATCTGACTTTCAGCAGTACCTTTGCTAGAAGAGGCAGTGGAGGAAAGGCATACACTGTTAATGTTTTCCAACTGAATGAGAGGGCGTCCAATTTCCAAGCTTGTGTATGGAATGTCCTTGTGCAAAATTTTTTAAGTTGGTAGTTTTGGGAGCTTGCAAACAGATCTATGTCTGGGCGTCCCCATTTTTGAGCTATCATTGCAAATACTTGTGGATATAGTTTCCACTCGTGTAGATCCATGATGTTTCTGCTTAGGTCGTCTGCCAATGTGTTTTTCTTTCCTGGCAGGAATTGTGCTTGTAATTGAACCTGGTAAGACAGTGCAGTGTTCCATAAGGTCATTGCTTGCATGCATAGAGGGTAGGAATGTGTGCCCCCTTGCTTGTTTATGTACCACATTACTGTGGTATTGTCCGTCTTTATTATAAGTTGTCCTGGGTGTAAGAGGTCCTTGAAAGCTGTTAGGGCATTCTGTACTGCTAGCATTTCTTTTTGATTGATATGCAGATGCCTCTGATCTGTAGTCCATTTGCCCTGAATGCACTGTCCTGCCATGTGTGCTCCCCATGCATAGTCCGATGCATCTGTTGTCACAGTTTGCCTGGCTGTGGGTAAGGTGAAAGGCTGACCCTTGTTGAGGTGACATGCCTGTGCCCACCAAAGAAATTCCTGTTGAAGGCAGGGAATGAGTGGTATCATTGTTTCCAAGCTGTGGCTGTGCCGAGTCTATACGCCTTTCAGGTGCCATTGTAATTTCCTCATATACAGTTTTGCAAATGGCATTAGTAGTATGCAAGATGCCATGAATCCCAAGGCTTGCAGAATTTTTCTTGCAGGGAGTTGGGTCTTTGTTGCCATTATTTTGTAATATTGAGTCACAGCTGTTGTTGCTTGTCTGGCATGAGATAAGCCATCTGGGCTGTTGTATTCAAGCTGGCAGCCAGGAATATTATGTTTTCTGAGGGCACTAGTTTTGATTTCTTTTCATTTACTGTGTACCCTAGGTAACTTAGAAGGTGTTTGACAAATGCCAGATGGTTTAAAAGAATGTCCTTGCTTTCTGCTTGAATAAGGCAGTTGTCCAGGTATGGGTATATTTGAATTCCTCTTTGTCTGCAGTATGCAATTATTGGTGCCAGGCATTTTGTGAAGACTCTGGGCGCATTAGATAACCCAAAGGGCAGTGCAGAGAATTGATAATGCGTTGAACCTGCAATGAAGCGGAGGTATCTTCTGCAATTTTGTCTGATAGGGACATGCAGGTATGCCTCCTTGAGGTCCAATGTTACTAGCCAAGCATTCTTGCCCAGCATGGTAAGAAGCTGCTGTAGTGTTAGCATCTTGAATTTTGGTACTTGCAGATAGGTGTTCAGAATTGAAAGATCCAGAATGGGTCTCCATGCTTTGTCATTTCTTGGGACTAGAAAGAGTCTTGAGTAAAATCCTTGTCCTTGCTCCTGTGTAGGTACCTGTTGAATGGCTCTCATGTCCATGAGAGCTGTAATTTGTTTTTGTGCCTCTGCGCATTGATTTGGTGGCAGGTTTGGCATTCCTTTTATCCTTGGTAAGGTATGAAAGTGGAATCTGTATCCTTGAGAGACAATGTTTAGGACCCATTTGTCTTTTGTGATGATGTGCCAGTTGTCTCCACAAAATGTTAATTTTCCTCCCAAGGGAGCTGCCAGGAGAGATTTGCTTGGTAGTTTGAGGATTGAGTCATTGTGTTTGTCTTCTGTTAGCTTGGGGCCCGTCTTCTCTGCCTTTCTGGGTAGCAGTACCCCATTGGCAAGGTTTGTAAGGGCCTTGTGACTGACCTCTGCCCCTTGGACGTCTGTATTTGCCCCTCTGTGATCGGTCAGAAGCTGGAAAGGACCATTTTTTTTGTTGGCTGATTTCTGCTGAAACGAAGGGGTTGTACCTGTAAAAAATCCTTGACCGTCTGCATAGACTTTGCCTTATCCTCCATTTTCTTTAAAACCTCTTCTGCTTTGACACCAAATAATACATCCTGCTGTAAAGGTGCATCCAATAATTTTGCTTTAACATGATCAGGAAGGGTTTGTTCTTTTAACCAAGCATGTCTACGTATGACAGAGCCATTAACAACTGCTCTACAGGAAGCTTCCAACGAATCAAATCCACATTGTAAAGTATGTTTGCCCACCTGTTCAGCTGCATGCAACAGATTCTGCATTTCCTTGAATTCAGACTGTTCAGTATGTGTGCTCATTTTTTGTTTTAATTGAGACAGTAGGAATTGCTGATATTTCAGCATGTGAAAATGACAATTTAATGCTCTCATAGCCAGAGTTGCTGAGATGTATATTTTCTTTCCCCATCTATATAGGGCTCTGGAATCCCTTTCAGAGGGTACAGGATTTTTAGCCATAGAAGCTTTAGCTCCCTTAGGACCCTGGGAAATTGTTTCTTGGTCAGCCACAGGGCTTTTATAAAGGAATTTGTGCGAGTCAAGTACTCTGTCTGGTTTGGTTGGAGCAGGGGGTAGAGAGTCTGGATTTAAACTAGAGTCCAAGTAAACATCATCCGCAATATCTAAAACTGGAGGGATAGTAAGAGGTCTGTGCTGGGGTAGTAAAAGGAACTCTCGGAGCCTTTTCTTAGAATCAAAGTAGTCCTGGCCTTCCCAGTGGAAATGTTACCTCATGGTATGTAAAGTTTCCCCAAAGGAGTAGTCTTCAGGGGGAGATGCTGAGGGAATAGAGTCTTCAGCATCAGAGTCTTCATAAGGTGGAAAAGTGTAATCCTGTTCCTCAGAAGAATCTGAGGAAATTGAAACCTGGTCAGAGGAAGCATAATCCTCCTCTTGTCTTGGTCTTTTATCAGGAGGGGGATGGGAACCCCTGATTAGGATAATAAAATCTTCAGCCATCTTAAGCATCTGTTTCTTAGGCATGGGGCCTTGAACTGTAGACTGATGTACAGTCTTCTTAGGTTTTAAAGGTGTTTTAAGCTTAGCATAAAATTTAATGGTGGGTATAGTCGGTCTGAAGAAACCTTCTGCAACCGAAGGTGTTTCCACTGTACCGGGGTCTACTTCTGCTCCGGTGTCGGAAGATGGCGGCGTCGGCCTAGTAGACTCCGCTTGAGAATCCACAGCTGTATGGGGTTCCAGTTCTGCAGTCGTCAGGGGCTGCGTAGGCACCTCATTGAAAACCGGAGACAGGCCCAGCAGAGGCCTCGGAGTCTGGCTTGTTCCTAGGCTGCCTGTCCTTATCCTTGCGTTTTTTATGTATGCCGGTCGTCGGCTACTCCGACGGCATGATGTAATTAAATTTCCTACCAAAGAAATGACGTGCGAAGTCAAAACAGCGTTTGATAGTTAGTTTATTAAACCTAGCACAAAACCGATAACCTGTGACGTCGTGGTCTGGGCTTAGGCAAGGAATCCAATAGGAATGGAAATAATTATGAGGTATTTACTTCCCACAAGAAATGCAATTGTTAACTTTTTCTGACATCGGACTGAGGCAAGAAAAGGTTCCCCAAAGTGCCAAGCTTTACTGAAGACTTTGGACTGAAATTCGAATCGAAAATCTCAGGTGTCGGCCGACCGGCACATGCAAACTGCTTCTGCTTTGGGCACCGCACGGCAAGAAAGACTGGAGAAAATGGCGTCGGATGCCTCTTATATACCCCTGGTGCACTGACGTCAGGGAAGAAGCGACAGCAACCGACACCAGACCAAGACTTTGGAATTCAGGCCGACTGCGGGACCGCCTGACGGCAGGATAACCCAACTGTGATGACTGCAGCAGGGTAACACGATGAAAATCTTATAAGAAATCTTTAACAGTTTGCATAGATTTAGTTTTATCTTCCATCTTTTTAAGAACTTCCTTAGCCTTGTTGCCAAACAGGCAGTCCTAATTTAAGGGAGCATCCAACAATTTTGCTTTAACATGATCAGGCAAAGATTGCTCCTTAAGCCAAGCATACCTTCTGAGCACAGACCCAGTAACAGCAGCCCTGCAAGAGGCCTCTAATGAATCAAAACCACATTGCAAAGTATGTTTTCAAACTTATTCAGCAGAATGCATTAAATCCTGTAATTCTGTATTTTCCACACAGTCAGGAATAAACATAATTTTCTGTTTAAGCCATCTAATAACATGTTGTTGACACTAACATATGAAACTGGCAGTTTAAAGCCCTAATGGGCAAGGTTGCATAAGTGTAAACCTTCTTACCCCATCTATCCAGCACCCTGGAGTCTCAATCAGAAGGGGTAGGATTTTTAGCAGTAGAAGCCTTAATGCCCTTGGGCCTTTGTGAAATAGTCTCTGGATCTGCAATAGGATTTTTAAAAAGGAACTTGCGGGACTCGGGGACCATGTAGTATCTGTCAGGTTTTCTGGGAGTAGGAGGCAAGGAATCAGGGGACAAACTAGATTCCAAAAAAGCATCATCAACAATGTCTAGTACAGAAGAAATTGCTAAAGGCCTATGGTGAGGTAGGAGAAGGAAATCCCTAAGCCTCTTTTTTGAATCAGAAACATCCTGGCTTTCCCAATGGAAATGCCCCCTTAGAGTATGTAAGGTTTTCCCAAAAGAAGAATCCTCAGGAGGGAAAGCAGAGGGAATGGAGTCCTCTGCATCAGAATCTTCATAAGTAGATAAAGGCAAATCCGGATCATCAGAATCAGAAAAAAAAAAGAATCCTGGTCAGAAGATTCATAATCAACTTCAGTCCTAGGCCTCTTAGAAGGTGTGTGTGTGTGTGTGTGTGGGGGTGGCTACCCCTGATTAGAGTTATTAGATCTTCAGCCATTCTTATCATTTTTTTTTTTTTTTTTTTAGGCATAGAGGCCTGAGCATGTGGCCTGTGCATCAGTTTTTTAGGCATGCTTCGAGATTTAGGCTTAAGTAAAGAAGGAGGCGTCGGTTTAATATGCAAGTCCATAGGCCTGAATACACCCTCAGAAGCCGGTGCCTGCACAGCGGCTCCGGACCCATCCAAGGTAGAGACATCCGTGGGTTCCATAGTTGAAGCATCTTGTGGCATACTGGACTTCGAATGGGTCTCAGTAGAGGCCTGCAAATCAGAAGTAGTGTGCATCAGGGGCTGCGAAAACACCTGAGTACCGGCGAACTGGCGACTGGCTTAGGAGAAGCGTCGTCGGCAGTTTTGGACCTCGGCGGCCTGTCTCTGTCTTTTTCTTTGCATTTTTTCAGAATCCCGGTAGTCGGATGGCTAACAGAAGACATTTCTGGATAAGTAAACAGAGAACCAAAATATTTAGAGGCAAAAATATACCAACGACGGATAGCATGCTGATTAAATAAAGCACAAAACCAACAGCAAAGTACGTTGTGGTCAGGGCCTAGGCAAGAAATACACTACGAATGAAAATCTTTATGAGGTATTTGCTTTCCACAAGTAATGCAATTATTAACTTTTACTGACAACGGTAAGGAGCAAGAAAAAGTTCCCTCAATGGGGTACTTAGCTTTAGTTGAAGACTTCAGTTCTGAAACTCGAAAACAAAAATTTCAGAAATCTGCCGACCGGCACTTGCGAACTGCTTCTGCTTCGGGCACCGCACGGCAAGAAAGACTGATGTAATGGCGTCAGCTGCATGTTTTATACCCCTGATGTCATGGAAGAAGGGACAGCAACTGACGCAGGACACAAGACTTTGTTAATCAGGCCGACTAAGGGCTACCTGCAAGCAGATAACCCAAATGTAAGGACTGCAACAGTGAAACATGAAGAACATCCAGGTCTTTCTAACAGAAGTCCAACAATATTCAAGACATGGAGATATTAGCAATTCCTATAAAATGATATTTAGCTGATCAAGCTGAGACTTCAGAACTAGTCTTGAATTCTGCAATACAGTTAAAGAACAGCTTCCATCTAAATCAACAAGTGAAGAGTGTTGATTCTCTATGAACCATCAATGACACAAAGTAAAAAGAGCTTGTTAAAAGTAACACTTCAAATCAGGGACAGTGCATAATGTTAAACTAGCATGATGACTGATGATGCAAGGTCTAGGGTAGAGGAGCTTTCCCCTTCTGCCTACTAGATAAGGCGCATAAACATTTTTTTAAAGACAAGACAAATGTACGCTGATTATACTTACTGCATACAATTGCATTCATTAAGTAATGCCATTGTCTGAGAGACAAGTTGTGGTATTGTATGAGGAAATTGGGAGTGTCAGAGAAGCTTCTAAGAGTGGTGCAGGATATGTATGAGGGTAGAGTGACAGTGGTGAGGTCTGCGGTGGGAATGATGGATGCGTTTAAGGTGGAGGTGGGATTACATCAAGGATCAGCTCTGAGCCCTTTCTTATTTGCAATGGTGATGGACAGGTTGACCGATGAGATCAGACAAGAGTACCCGTGGACTATGACGTTTGCAGATGACATTGTGATCTGTAGTGAGAGTGGGGTACAGGTGGAGGAGACCCTGGAGAGGTAGAGATATGATCTAGAGAGAAGAGGAATGAAGGTCAGCAGGACTAAGACAGAATATATGTGTGTGAATGAGAGGGAGGCTAGAGGAATGGTGAGGATGCAGGGAGTAGAGGTGGTGAAGGTGGATGAGTTTAAGTACTTGGGATCAACAGTTCAGAGTAATGGTGAGTGTGGA